>NW_008707828.1:216197-312742 GCF_000327385.1 Lottia gigantea | reverse complement strand
AGCTGCCCGGGAAGATGAAGTTAGAGCCCAAAGCCAAGATGAGAATAAAAAGTTGATAATATTAGAAAGTTAAAACCCAAAACCAAGCAGAAGATGAAAAAGCTGCAGTGAAAAATAAGCCTTTGGAATCTGGAAACAAGGAATGAGTATTATGAACTAATGATATTCCTGATGTTCTGTTGTTCTAGAAACATCTGCTAATACCACTAACTGCCCATCAGCACAATGCCATCAGGTGGTTTTTGCAACAATATCACCATTTTACTAAAAACCACCACCACATTTTCCCAAAACAAAAACCAAAGGTAAAGCAAGAGGTTCCCTTACACTAAGCAATCTGATTAATATACAACTCTTGATAATTTTTGTTTTGTAAATTTCACACACAAATATATACGCATTGCTCAAAAAGTATAATGTTACTGCAGCTGTATCTTAAACAGATACTATATAAGGCTGTTTTTTTTTTCTTTTCTTTTTTACAAAATGGCTACCATAACCAAAATGCAAAAAGGAACCATGAAAAACCCTTCTCCAACCAATAAATTAACCCTCAAAAAAATCTTACTCGTGTTTTCTGTACATCCATCATACACTACAAATTTAAATACGGCACGTTAAAATTTGAATGATAAAGAATTAGGAGGTCAAGGTCGTTTGGGTTAGAGATTAAAATTTACATTTTTCAAGTTCATTTTCTTACTACATTGTGAAATTTCAGAAATTTCTTTTAATATATTTTTTTTTCATTGAGTAAGCAATGTGAAGACCATATGCTGAGGAACTGGCCTGCTTCCCTGCATGATCACAGATTTTAACATATCTCAAAACTTCGCTTCAGCGCGCTCATGTCTACAATTCTTTAAACTTGTACGAATTTCCAGCATCCAAAATCCAAAATTTCGGCCCATTATTTCCACCAATTTGTTTGTTTGCCTGTGTTCGTCGTAATCTATTCAGTGGGGGATACATTGAACCAATCAGATATCATGTTGATATCGTGTTCAAAATGGCTGACTCTGCCATTTTTATATCGATCACATGATCAACGTAAAAATCTTGCTGAGTGACATACATTCTTTAAAATTAGTACGTGTGCCCTTTCAGGATCGAGGGTGATTTTAATCAACAAAAGCGGGCAAAAAGAATTCTCTCTACCTACTGCCTATTGATACTGTTACTTTCAATTAAAGATATACCTCAACTATGCACACAACTATGCTAATATGCATATGGAAGGTTACAGAAAGAAGTCTACAACAAACCTTCTGAAGTCCAGTAAAGCCTTGATTGAGCCAGGAACACCAAGATTTGGCCAGGTTAGGAAATGGAACTGAGTTACAGTTCGGGTCTCATTTGTTTGGAGATTCTTCAAGTAGAAACTGCGTACCAGATAGTCATCACACCAGATATGTTCCGAGACCAGATGAACCTGAAATAAACAATGAAACTATCTTGGCTCTCTGGAAGTGAAACTGACAAGCACAGAGTATTACCATGTGTACCAGAATATATGGTGGGTGACTGCTTGAAACCTCGTATAACGAGATATGACACGAAATTACTTTTCGAGAAAAACGCAAAGACCTTTATGCATGCCTATTTTGTTAAAATCTTTTTTATTCTTTTTTTTTACCGCTATCCTGATTTTCATTCTTTGAAAATTTAAACCTCGTATAACAATTTGATGTCTCCGACCTATTCAACCAATATAATAGCTCAGTATAAAAGGTTTTTTGAAAAAAGGAACATCGAATCTTGTAACCAGGGGCTAAGAGAAGCCATATTGTTTGAGAACACCTACCTCATATATATGATACAGATCGCTTCCTTCTTCTGGCCAGTAACGATGACACATAGCAGTTCCGTTTTCAGTGAGTTTGGTTAACATGACAATCACCACACTACCTTGTTCCCAAACCATCTGAAATTCAAAAAATAGACTGTTAATTAACAGTGTAGTTACAAATCAAACAAAAAATAAAGGCTGTGGCTATTCACACTGCGATTCTACAAAAATTGGCAATAAAAATATGGCCATCCGTACCTAACCATAACAAATATCCAATGGACAAGATAAAATACTTTAAGAGTTGTAAGAGTGGTTTGTCCTACTTAGGTCATGCATGTGTTCTATTTTTAGCATATCACGGCTTAACTGATTTCTCCTATTCCAAAGGGTTTGACCAAGGATGAAAGACAGGATTTTTGAGAGTTCTGTTCTGTGTATATTCATACAAATTTTGTAAATTGCAACATTGATCCACATGTTCTTAAATAAGCAAGGTTTCATTGAGAATCTGATTTTGCAAATTTGCCTTTACTTGATATTCATAAGGAGTAAAACAAAACTTAAAGGGATTGTAAGGAAGTTTTCTAAATTTTGCATGTCTATCGGGAACACTAATAGCATCAATTTGCACCATTCCAATTTTCATTCTGACGTCTGTAGTTATCTTTAAAGATAATTTTTTTTACCTGCCAGAAGTCGGCAACAGTATGTGGTAGAGGAGCTTGACCAACAATGAAAGCTGGGTTCCTTGGATCATGGTCAGTCTGAAAAATAAGATCTAGGTCGTTAGTTATTCACAAATATTGAAGTACAATGAGACCTCCGTGAGACGAAGGTTACTGGACCATATGAATTCTTTGGCTCAAGCAGTACTTCTAGACAAATGATTATAGAATTTAGTCGCCATTTTGAAATTTGTTGGAGTTCTTTCTTTTGAATGGTAAAAGATAGCTTGCCAGGCAAGGTAACATACGCTCACTACCAGCTGTCGGAAATAATAACAAAATCTTCAGTGGCTTAATACTGAATATTCAAATAATCTTAAAATCATCTATTAATCAAGGCAAAAACCTGAAACAGTTCATCAAATTATCATCAAATTCAAACAATGTCTCATCGCTATACACACTAGGGCAATTACTCTGAAACAGTTCATCATCTGATTATTATCAATTTTCTAACTTGACCGAGATCTCATCAATATATATGGATACTAAGTTTCATCAAGATCAGATAAAACTGTAGCCTCTATCGCGCCTACAAGAAATGTGAACAGACGGCCAGAACGACAGCAATATATGTCCACATTTCAATGTGGGCGTATAATAGGAATAATATTACAGTGTGAATTTGTAAACTGAAGACACAGGTTAAAATCTACGAAAATCACATAATTCCTTCAAAAAATATCTCAAATCAAGAATTTCTTTTCCTATTTCTATAGATGTCTGTTCTATATATGGTAGTGTCTCAAGAAAAGACGACTTGTCATTTGAAATTTCAAACACAGATAATTCTGGACACACATGAATTCGAAGCTCAAATTTGATGGTGAGCTGTGAACACTAATACTGATTGGCTTAGATCAAAAATTCTGATTCTGAGACTAAAGTACGATTGGTCGAATGGATGGCGAATCTGTCCCTTTAATATGGACCACTTTAAATGAATAACTTTAATATTTCAATGAAACCAATACTTTAAGTAATAAAACTGTAAAACATATAATTACACAAAAACTTGCTGATTAAGAATATGGATTTTTAGTATAGAGAAAGATCAATTTCGTTTTATGGCCTGACAATTTCAAAGCATTGTATTTAATTTACATTTGCCACTCATGTTTCTACTTTGTGTCAATCTAATTCACCATAATTGGGTTAAAGCCTAGTGTAAAATGCTGAATACTTTTGTACTTCTATTTGTCCTTATTTTCCTGTCAATGTTATAACCATTTCAACTACATTAGCTCAAAATATAGACCTTTTTGTTTATTTTGTTCCAAGAGTGAATGCAATGTAAATTTTCCAATAAAATGTATCTAAGTGGACGTTTCGTATGGATTGTTGAGTTGCAATTGCAGATTGCTTTTAGGTGTTTAGAGCAGTGGTTCCCATCCTATTTCAGCCTTCACACCCCCTGGAGCAATCCCAAGTGCTGGCAAAATTTCCCTTATTATAAACTGCATGGCGTTGTCCGTCTTCATTAGCCCACATGGAGCAAAAAAGCAGGACGTAAAACTCCATTCATTTCTTTTCATTTTTGTGTGTTTCCCTGCCAAATTTGCCAATTCATTTTACCAAGAAAATCTTGCTCGTGTGAATACTAAAGCTCTCAGTAAAATATTCAGCTCTTCACTATTATAGCATCAACATTTTTCAATTATTTGCTGTAAATGTTCCGAGGCAGATTGATGGATGTATCGTGTGCTAGTTTAAAATATAAAACATTCACTTCTTAATAGATATCGGGATCAAATTTCAGGGTATCCTCTGCCAAAAGACAAATTTTTCATTCTACATCATGTTATTACTCATTTATCTCGTCTGATTACTAACTTCATTTCTAAAATCAAATTCTATGTCTGACATGCATTGTCCGATTCCCAACAGATATTTACGTCACTCTTTCAACATTGTGAAAATCAATTTGAACTATGGAATATTGCAGTGGCGGCTCCAAAGGGGCAGACTGACTCAATGAAGCTGAATTCAAAGTTTGGCTACTCTGCGGTGGTGTCTTTCGTTACCTTTATTTCATTAGCATCTATTTTCAATATAGCCACTTCAGTTAGGGTCTAACAACAGCCCCCTTGAACGTTCGTCAAATTAACCTTTTCACCTAACTCAATGACATCTGCCTTAACCAATCAAATTGCTACCCTCTCCTGTGGTGGCATTTTGTAACCCATTTATCAGGTGAGGTCAAAAGGTTAATTTGACGATCATTCAAGAGGACTGTCGTTAGACCCTAACTGACATGGTTATATTAAAAATAAAACCAAATAAACAAACAAGAGTTTGGTCTAATTTTAATTAGACTGAAAAATTTTTGAACCAGGGGCTTTGTTTAAGATATGATATAAAAAAAAAACAGTATTTTTATCCAAATCTTACACCTAAGTAACAGCCAGCAAAAGAGTTTGGACCAAGATACCACCGTTTACCACGGCAACGATTTATTTTCAATCAAATTAAGAGAGAAAGATTTACTACAGAATGTTTCAGTTCATGAAAAAATTACTTTCAAATAGAATTCTCCCATGATTCGTGATTCACTTAAAAAAGGTCGCTTCAATAACTTTACATGAGAAAGTGACGTCTGTTGCTAGAATTCCCGCCAATATTTTTCAGAATTATTTTTGATTTATCGACAATTTATTGGCTATTTAGACACAAAGATTAAATAATACGTTGTATGCTTGTCAATCAAAAATAAAAGAAAATGTCCGCTGAACAAGTAAATGACTTCCACATGAATTTTTTTATACTATTCGCGTGTGTTTTTTTCTATGTTAATTAGAAGAAAAATTAACTCTGAAAATAATCTTTAAGTGATATTAAAGGGACATGTGAGTCATTTTCTTACCAAAGATTCCTACCTAAGTCTCATAAAGATGATTTTTTTTTAGCTAAGCCAATCATTGATAGTGTTCACAGCTTACCGTAGAAATTTGAGCCTTCAAATCAATGTGTGTCCAGAATTATCTACGTTTGAAAGTTAAACAGACAAGTCATCTTTTCTTGAGACATTACTATATATAGAAATAGGAAAAGAAATTCTTAACTTGAGATATTTTATAGGAATAATTTGATTTTTGTATATTTCTAGTACTTCTAAAGGCTATTTACATATATTCAAGACTCAAATCAACCCCCAAAATGGCGCATCTGTCCCTTAAAAGGTAGAGATTGCATTAAATAGCGTGTGATTAAGCACAGCATTTGTCAGAGAAAAATGGTTTGCCCCCTCCCCCCAAATTGTACCCCGACTATATTTTTGCCCTAAAATATGCACCAAAAACATTTCTATTTTCAAATAATTTTCTTGGAAGGGAGGCTTGCGAATATGACACCTTTGTAGCGAAGTCTGTCAGCCTCTATTTTCCTGGTTCCCAACCTGGGTTGTTTTCACCCCCTGGGGGTGTGGGATTAAGGTGTCAGGGGAGTGGCCAACTGATGAAGGAGAAGAATGTTATTTCGAATAGAGAGACCACCTCACATCATCACATGCTGGAAATATGGATGAAACAAATTAAAGGCCCAAGTGATTGCTTCAGGGGTGTGAAGGCTGAAATAGGTTGTGAACAACTGCTCTATTTTGACCCTGAGTTTAGGGTTTACATTGTGCATAAGCATGAATTTGACATGTTTTATAAAATAAATTAAACTTACAATGAAGTTGGCATTGATATAGTCAGAACTAGAAACATTGGCAGCAGAATTCAACACTACTCTAGAATGGTCGTCTGAAAAAAAAAAAAAAAAAAAATCATGAAAAATCATAACATATATTCCCGAATATAATACACAAGCATGTATAATACTCATCCCTTTTCATCCTCCAATATATCTGGAAAAATCTGTCACTGTAAATAAATGCGCAGCCATTCCTAACAAAAAAAATCAACAAGTTGGCAAAATTCAGACACCATAATAGTAAGAAGTAATATGGAATCAGAAAATAAGATCTTGGAGCAAGAAAAATAGGCTATTCATTTGTCGCGTTTCATTGAAAAAAAAATAATAGAATCCAAAATATTGACATCACCAACAATTCTGTTCAAATGAAAATGTTTTGTTTTGTAGTATGAAATCTGCAATCCTTAAAATAAACAATACTAAATTTGGCGCAAATTTTTATTAACATGTTCCTATAGTGACCAATGTTTTCCAGCGACAATTGGTAAATGTTGCCATGGCAACTATACAGTCCCAACCAAATATAAACATCCAGTTGACCAGTTTAAAAGGTGTACACCAGTATAAAAATCCAGAATCATCTGCATTTGAAAGTTAAAAAGACAACTGTCTTTTTTTGAGACACTGCCATATGTAGAAAAGACATTTATAAAAATAGGATAAGAAATTCATTGTTTGAGATATTCTTGAAGGACTTTTCCGTATATGTCTAGTACTTCTGAAGACTATTTACATATATTCTCAAGACTTCAAAAAATGGCGTACCTGTCCGTTTAAGTTGAGGTTTTTTGAGAATAAGGCCCCAGATTATATAAAGACATGTCCATGTCTGAAATGAATATAAAATGAGTTTTACGTCCTACTTTTCTGCACCATGTGGGCTAATGAAGACAGGCAACACCATGCAGGGTCAATGAGGGAAAATTTGCCAGCATTAGCCTCCTCTTTTTCGATTTCGAACTGTCGAGGGATCTTTAACGTGCACAGCCTGTAGAACACGGGGCCTCGGTTTATTGTCCCATTCGAACAACTAGATGCTTTTTCCATGTCAGCCCCTCTTAACTTGCATCACTGACAGGGGGAAACCGAATTGAAAAATCCGAAGGTATTATCTCGACCTATACCCAGCCACTGTGGCTTCCAAAGACATGTCTGACAAAACAGTTCAATAAACAGCAGTGGTTTTTGATCAAAGACAATTTGTTGTTCAAGATGTCCGCCTACTGTTAAGTGCAATTCCAACTTGAAAAGTTCAAGGAGATTATAAAAAGTGCTTGCAAGTCATTAACTATATAATCTGAACCTGTCAGAAAAACATGTCATCTTAACTTTAATTCTTTATAAGCAGAAACTATTATAGCATTGGAAGATATAACTGTCTTCTATGCCTTTGTTTAAAGATGCAGTAACTCTTAGGATGACCAAAAAATTGAAATTTTTAAACTTGGTTAAAATGAGTGTTTGTTCATCAGTGAACTTACCTGGTGTCATATCCTATAGTCATGGTACCTGTTAAGTCTAACAGATGAATATATACACTTGTTGACCAAGTTTGAGACTTTAAATTTTATGTCCATTCTAAGAGGTATTGTTCCTTAATATTTTACTGAAGTTTGATCCTACACCCTAAAGGAACAGGCACACTAACGATCTTGGTCAGTGATTTTTGTTGCCGACTGGAGTCTTGCCAAGAGTTTCACCATCTGGCATGGGCACCCATTTATAGCTGGGTCGACTGGAATTATGAATAAAGATGACTTAGACAAAGTCATAGGACTTCCACACACTGATCGAGATCGGAACCCAAAGCCACCATTTGTTTGTCGTAACCAAGCAAATGAGATCATGTGAAGAATCAACCCTCTAATTGACAGTGCTATAGAACTTCATAAAACTGAAAACTTCTTTTTGTTGAATATGACATGATAAAAGTTTCTTCAATATTGAAATAAGAAGATCGATATTTAAATAACAACAAAATTTGAACAATGTATGAAGTTTTCTTTAGAACTAAATCAATATTATATTTCAGAATATTAATAATGATTATTTTCAACTTTCAAAGTACATTTATACTGATTCTGAACTCTGTAGTTGAAACTTAAATGACTATTTTGACTTACCAATTCTCAATGGTCACTGAACTTTCCATTTTTGTACTTACAGAGATTGTAAAGTGTTTTTTTTTTAAATTTTTTGTGTATATCAGGGACACGAATTGCATCAATTTGTACCATGAGACATCTGTGGGTCCTGCAATTCCACTAAAAACTAAGTGTTTGATGACACTAATAACAAAATATGCTTTATCACCCTTCGCGATTAGTGACGTCATCAAAAACCAAGTTTAAGTGGAATTGCAGGAACCAAAGACACCTGATTGAAAATTAGAATGGCGCAAATTGATGCTATCAGTGTCCCCAATACACATTCAAAAATTTTGAAAACTTCTTTACAATCTCTGTAAGTGTTTTCTGGAGCTAATCGAACTAAAACCACTTTCCACATTAAAATATATCTGAATTTTTCTCCTGGACAGACTATATTTGTCCAATATTACCCCTTAAGTGTTTGTTTTCGTGCCGAACAAATTTGGTACATTAATCTAACTGAGAATTAAGTCCAATCATTTGACCCTAGTGTTAATTGACCTTCGACACTACTATTGATTTCGACCAATGATTAATCACCTGGCATGTCTTATCGTCATGACAACCTTGATCTAGCTTCCTGTTAAAGATGGCCTCACTTCCTGTCTACAGGATAATAGTTAGAGAGTCAGGTGGTTAGGATTGTGTGTGTAGAGTGCCACAAGGCAAATAAAGGCGTAATTTTGTCGTGTTAATGGCTGAAATTACCAGCTCTTACACAAAATGTTCTGTGTTCCCATTTTATTTAAACATCAAGTGCAATGACTTGTTAACAAAACTAAATTTAGATGTCGCTTTCATTTAAGCAGTCAGATACACAACTTTTCCGCTCAGTGAGTTGAATGCTTGTCAATTCCAGCAAAGGACGAGACAATACCTTCAGATTTTTCAACCTGGTTTCCCCCTGTCAGTGATGCAGGTAAGAGGGGCTGACATGGATAAAGTGTCTAGTTGTTCGGATGAGACAATAAACCGAGGCCATGTGCTACAGGATGTGCAGTTAAAGATCCCTCGTCAGGGATGCTGTCCTGGCAAAATTTCCCTCATTGCAGCCTGCATGACGTTATCCATCCACCCCACATGGTGCAGAAATGTAGGACGTTAAACTCAATTCACTTCATTTCCATTTGTTGTTCAGGATGAAATATGAAGATCGAGGTGTTCTGCTCTCCTCATTGATTTCACATGAGATTTTTATTTTAGATTAATGGTTGAGACAGAATACTTCACTGCCAGATTTCATTATTTTTTAAAGAAGAGAATGAACAAGCTATACAATAACAAAAATTGTTCAAAAACCAGGTGTCTTTGGAGCAAAAATTGACCTATTTTTGGCGTCATTGTACAATCATTCTTTTTCATTTAAGGGATAGGTAGTCCATATATGTAAATAGTCTTCAGAAGTACTAGACATGTACGAAAATCGCTTAATTCCTTCAAAAATATCTTAAACTAGGAATTTCTTTTCCTATTTTTAAACATATTTCTTCTATGTATGGTTTCAAGAAAGACGACTCGTCTTTTTAACTTTCAAACACGGATAATTCTAGACACACATGGATTTAAAGGCTCAAATTTCGACAGGGAGCTCCATTTCTGAGACTCAGGTACGATTGGTCAAAAATATGTCACCTTGATATATGTTAAGGAAAGTAATTATGTGGATAAAATGAGAACAATGGATACCCGTCTGATTTTCAAAAACCAAGCGTTAAGGGGTACCTTGTGTTTAGGAAAGAGTGAAGACATCTTTCACATCAACGTCATTATTGTTCATCACAGTATGTAATGTAATAGGAAAGTAAAACTAAACCTATGTCACGCAGCGTGGAAAATTCCAAGAGTAGTCATTTTAATCAGTCAGTAGAGAATTTTAAATTGCACTTACGTTAATTAACCGTCTGCACACTGACGCGAACATCTGTGTAAAAAGGATTACTTTGTCATCAGACAGCAAAATTTATCATCATGAAAATCATGATAGTTGACGCATGCAAAGTGTATTTTGTATCAAAATTGCTGTGTCATTATCTAATAACTTGTAGATAGTGGATAAAAGGCCAAATTTCTTTAAATTTTCAAAACTTCTCATTAAATAAATCAAATAGGCCTACTAACAATCTGAACCGTAAAATGAAACCCAAAATCCAAACAACATATTGGAGAAACATTAGTAGCAGCTAATGAACTATTCGCATGAGGAAGTATATCAATTAAAAATGTGTAGGTATTTCATAATGCAAAGTGGTATCAGGTGTCTAGATGAGTAAGCCAAGCCACTTTTCTTAAAAAATAAACCAAGAACTGCTCCTTAACTGGGAGCTTGGCTTGTCAAAAGATTAAAGAAAATGCAATCTCACCAAAAGAAACACATCATGAATATCTAAGTCTAACTTAAAAGTCTTCAACCATTACAACATTTGAATCACAGAAGAGACTAAAGCTAACAAAATCTTACGCTTGGCTTAAAAACCAATTTGTTATTTTCTGACGGACACGTTTCTTGGCCTCAACTCTACTTAATTGAAAGCTTTAAGATGGTGGCTTGAAGGATATTACACTGGCTGACAATTTAATGGTGGCATCATATTTCATATTAAAGGCTGGTTCAATTTGCCCTTTTAAACCTTTTGGCCTCAGGGTTGACAACTACTTAATTTGAATTTTTTTTCCATACCAAAATTTCATTTGCTTGGCTGGTTCAATTTGCCCTTTTGTTACATTGTTCCTGAAGATGGCATAGACCTTAGACCATGCCTGCCCTTTCAATAAGATGACATTTCATCCTCCAACATTGAAGAAGCCATTTCAAGGGATTGTAAAGAGTTTTTCTCAATGTTGTATGTGTAATTGGGCACACTGATATCAATTTGCATCATTCCAATTTTCAATCAGACGTCTGTGGGTCCTGGCAGGGTATGCTTACTCTTCTAGACACCTGATACACCTTTTCATTATGAAATACTTAGTCACTTATCATTGATATACTTCATGTGAAATGTTTCGCCAAAATGTTGTTTTGGATTTTGGGTTTTTGTTTATTGGTTGGGATTGTTGATACTTGATTAATTTATCCTAAAACTAAGTTTTTGAAGACATCACAAATCGCGAAGGGTAAGCATATTTTGTAATTTGGGATGTCATGAAACATCAAGCTTAGTGGAATTGCAGGAACCACGGACAGCTGATTGTAAATTTGAATGGAATAGAATTTCTTACTGATATGAAAGATTTCAATTGAAATATCCAATTGAATTTTGTGTTAAAATTACATTTGAATTGAAATTTGAATATTTAAAAACTCATGATTAAAAATTCTCATGATTAAATTTGAGAGGATCATGAATTCTGGAAGCCTTGTCATATGATCAGCGTTAGTGAAATAATTAACCAATAGAAGATTAGCTTAATAAGCTTATAATGATGGTTCAACAGCCTTTTTCTTTTACAAAATTCGAAACTATGGGCAAATCACGTTTTATGACTTGTAAGTTAAATAGCACGATCGGTTAGAGTATTTTTTCACTGAATCGTGCTCGAATTCCATTCATAGTAAATTATATGCCTTTGCCAGTACTTTTGAGAGCTGGCCCAGTTTCCAATCGGTAAAAGTGTTCACAGCTCAACGTCTAAATTTGAGCCTTCAAACCCATGTGTGTCCAGATCTGCGTTTGAAAGAGGAGACGTCATTCCTTGATTCTCTGTGATATTTAACAGAAACAGAAAGTAAAATTCCTAGTATGAGATATTTTTGAAGGAATTATGCGAATTCCATTCATTTCTAGTACTTCAGAAGACTATTTACATATTATATCCAAGAACAAAATCAACCTAAGAAGATAGCTTGCCAGGCAAGGTTATATACGCCCACTGGCAGCTTTGATTTTGAATAAAAATATTTAGCAGTACAGTAACAATCACCAGTATGAAATATTCAACCTTCAGTCATACACTTCTTTTGAACTCTTTAGTGCGATAATATTGATCGTGAAAACTCTAGAAGACAAAAATCCAGTAAGAATTATGCCTTTTAGTGTTTCAGAGCTAAATTTGAAAGCGTTTTCCAGAATAAGGGCAATAATTCATACTAAATATTTTTTAATTCTTCTGATTTTCAATAGGGTTCATCCTTGGGTGATAACGAACATTCGCATCAAGTTTCATCAAAATCTGTCAAGAATTGTCCCTTCTAGAGGGTTTACAAGCTAAAAATTGAACAAGGGCAATAACTCATAATAATCATTTTTTCGATACTTCTGATTTTAATAGGGTTCATCCTTGGGTGATTACGAACACTCACACCAAGTTTCGTCAAGAATTGTGCCTTCTAGAGTGTTTACGAGCTAAAAATTGAACGCGTTTTCAAGAACAAGGGCAATAACTCATACTTAATATTTTTCGATTTTTCTGATTTTCAATAGGATTCATCCTTGGGTGATTACGAATACTCATATCAAGTTTTGTCAAAATCCGTCAAGAATTGTGTCTTGTAGAGTGTTTACGAGCAATTGTGGACGGACGGATCGACGGACGGACATGTGTGATGGCAATATACGCCGCCCATTTCATGTGGGCGTATAAAAATCAAAAGAATCTGTAAAAAATTGTAGCCTGTAGAGTGAGCACGAGTTGCACAATATAGCTAATAGAAAAAAAACGTCAAGTCAGACACGATATTTTGGTGAAAAATTATCCGGTCATCACGAAAATCAATAGGGATCATCTTCATAACAACATTGACATACAAAATAAAAATCAAAAGAATCCATAAAGAACTGTAGCCTGTAGAGTGAGCACGAGCCAAATGTGAATGGACGGACGGACCGACGGGGTGATTACAATATACGCCCATCTTGCGTGTGGGCGTATAAAAATGGTGAACCTGTCACTTTAAGAAAATAAATGTACTTACAGGGCAGGACGTCTCCATAGCGATTTTTACGCATGTTAGAAGCATCGGTAGCAATCTTGGTGGAGCTGGGTTCAGCCTCATACTGACTCAAGGCTTCCCATTCTTGATCCAGACGGTCTTGGTTATTCAGGTGATCTTCCATGTAAGACTGAAAAAAGAAAGTGGGGGATCTAACCAGTGAACAAAATTTGTTTCATTTGTAATGAAATTCATGGAAACTTTTGACAAAATATCTTTGGTATAAGCTGTCCAAATTTGCAACTGAACTGTGGGCACATGAACAGTCGTTGTTGCCGACTCACATCTTGAGTAAATGTGCCCGCTCTTCCATGACAATATAAAATCGTTGCCGAGAGAATTCATAATATCAAACAAGATTATTTTATAATCTGCAAGACAGAGCATCATCATCCAAATCATCATAGTAAATCATTGTACACCTAACAGTTAGTAAATCATTGTACATCTTACAGTTAGTAAATCATTGTACACCTAACAGTTAGTAAATCATTGTACACCTAACAGTTAGTAAATCATTGTACACCTTACAGTTAGTAAATCATTGTAAACCTAACAGTTAGTAAATCATTGTAAACCTTACAGTTAGTAAATCATTGTACACCTTACAGTTAGTAAATCATTGTAAACCTTACAGTTAGTAAATCATTGTAAACCTTACAGTTAGTAAATCATTGTAATGTTATACGATACCATGCTTTAACAAAACATGCTAGCAAAATCATCACGCAATCAAACATTTAACTCTGTTAGTTGAATGAATAGAAAAAATGGGAAAGAAAGACTATAACACAATGAATGAATGAATGAATGAATGAATGAGAGAAAAAAAAAGGGAAAGAAAGACTATAACACAATGAATGAATGAATGAATGAATGAGAGAAAAAAATGGGAAAGAAAGACTATAACACAATGAATGAATGAATGAAAGAAAAAATGGGAAAGAAAGACTGTAACACAATAAATAAATGAATGAATGAAAATTGTTTGAATTTCAGGTTTGGAACACAATCCTTTTTTTGACAAAGATAAACATTTTGAAATAAGTAAATGAATAAATGAATGAATAAATACATGAATGAATAAATGAAAGAGTAAATGAATGAATAAATGAAAGAGTAAATGAATGAATAAATGAAAGAGTAAATGAATGAGTAAATGAAAGAGTAAATGAATGAGTAAATGAAAGAGTAAATGAATGAATAAATACATGAATGAATAAATGAATGAATAAATGAATGAATAAATGAAAGAGTAAATGAATGAATAAATGAAAGAGTAAATGAATGAGTAAATGAATGAATAAATACATGAATGAATAAATGAATGAATAAATGAAAGAGTAAATGAAAGAGTAAATGAATGAATAAATACATGAATGAATAAATGAATGAATAAATGAATGAATAAATGAAAGAGTAAATGAATGAATAAATGAATGAATAAATGAAAGAGTAAATGAATGAATAAATGAATGAGTAAATGAATGAAGTAATATCTTTTATTACACATTACTGAAATTAACACACAGTTAAAAAATCACCCAGCAGGTCTATTATCTTCCTGTACATTATATAATCAATAGAATGAATTAAACATTTAGAATTCTCATCATTGGTGTGAAATGAATGAATCAATGGCTGGTAGAATGAATGAAAGAATGAATGAGAGTAGAATAAGTAATGAATGAATCACTGGAAAAGAAATGAATAAATTGTGAGAATCAAATACATAATAATAAATGGCTGACTATGTATAATGAATGAATGAATGAGAGCAATATGATGAATGAATGAATGATAGAAATATGATGAATAAATGATAGAAATATAATGAATGAATGATAGAAATATGATGGATGAATGAATGAATGATAGAAATATGATGGATGAATGAATGAATGATAGAAATATGATGGATGAATGAATGAATGATAGAAATATGATGGATGAATGAATGAATGATAGAAATATGATGGATGAATGAATGAATGGTAGAAATATGATAAATGAATGAATGGAGGAATGATAGAAATATAATGAATGAATGATAGAAATATGATGAATGAATGAATGATAGAAATATAATGAATAAATGATAGAAATGTAATGAATGAATGATAGAAATATGATGGATGAATGAATGAATGATAGAAATATGATGGATGAATGAATGAATGATAGAAATGATGGATGAATGAATGAATGATAAATATGAGGGATGAATGATAGAAATATGATGGATGAATGAATGAATGATAGAAATATGATGGATGAATGAATGAATGGTAGAAATATGATAAATGAATAAATGGAAGAATGATAAATGGACAAACGAATGAACAAATTAATGAATAATGGACAAATAAATGGATGAATGAATGAATGAATGATGAGTCAAGAGATTACAGTCTCATTGGAGAAGAAGAAAAACACCTTAACAATTATTCTAATTATAATCTTGTAATATTGAAAGATTTGGAATTTAGATAAGGCTGGTGGAAATGGAACTATGACATCATTGATTTTTGATATCCAATCAATGACCTGGCTCGTTAGAACAGCGTTAACGGAATAAACACTGTCTCACGACAGGATGCGATGACAATAACATTAAAGCTATAAATCTTTTATGGTCTAGAATAAGTTGTTAACACTATGACATATCATAACGTCAAATTTACAAATTCTTTTTATTTACAATGTCAGGGCATCAGCAATTAGGAGAAAATAAAATGAAATGAATGGAGTTGTACATCCTACTTTTCTGTAACATGTGGGCTAATGAAGACAGGCAACGCCATGCAAGGTGCAATGAGGCAAATTTTGCCAAGATAGCGGCATTAGCCAATTTCCAACTGTTGAGGATCTTTAACGTGCACAGCCTGTAGCTCACAGGGCCTCGGTTTATTGTCCTATCTGAACTGGACGCTTTTTCCATGTCAGCCCCTCGTACCTACATCACTGACAGTGGGAAACCGGGTTGAAAAATCTTAAGGTATTATTTCAACCTATGTTGGGATTGAAGCCAGGATTGAACCCTGGACCTTTTGATGTCATAGAGGTGGTTTTTGTATCACATGATGTACAACTTTAAGAGTGGTAAGAGTTGTTTGTCCTACCAATTGTCCTACTCAAGTCATGCATGTGTCCTATTTTTAGCATATTACAGCTAAGCTGATATCTTCTATAACATCATAATAAAATTTATGGCAATGTGATTTCTTAATTCTTTTGAGAATTTTTTTTCCAAAAATGAGATTTAATGAAAATGAAAATATTTTAGTTTTCCGCCAAATCGCTTTGGTGTTAGTGTTGTAGTGTTGACACCAAATTCAATAGGTCTACTGCTTGTGACAAATGTTAATGGTTTTGTCGTGTGATTTTCAAAAAAAAATTTTATCCTTTACAAAATTAAAATTAATTGTTTTTAATTAAGTTCTAAAAGATTTCATGACTTTCAAACATCAATGGTGGAAGAAAATTTTCAAAATTTCCAAAATCTTATGTGTGGAAGTCATAAATCTTAAGCTACTCTCTTAACATAAAGTCAATATTGTGCTAAGGTCACGACCTATCTAATTTAATTATGACCCAGCTATAATTACCTAATTAATCAATTCAAGAGAGATAATCCAATATCATGAATATTAATTCAGAATTGTCTCAATTATCCAGTCTATAGATCGTCATGGAGATAGAATCTTCAAGAAACTGACAATATTGGTAAAAGATAATCTTATCAATACCAAATCAATCCTTTATCAAAATGGCTGCCATGTTGCCAACCTAAGGGTTAGTTGTAATCAGAATTAGCCTTCATCCATTATTTACCAATCATTGATTGGCTTAAATCTTATCATGTGACCTCGTCAAGCGATAAGAACTCATCTAAAGAGCAGGTGTATTTTGATTTACACTATAGAAGAAGAGATACAGCCATAGTTTTTCTATGGAGAATTATTTAAAATCAATCAGCATTAGACAACTGCTTTTTCTTTGTTTTTTCTGAGAAATCCTTACAGGAAATTCTATTTCTTTCCAAATCTATTTTTCAGACAAGACATTTTGTGAATCAGTGGCAGTAGCAGCACCAGTGTAAGTACAAAGAGGGGGGCATTCTTAAATTTAAAATAGGATTTTTATTCGTTTTTGCCCCAAAATATGTGTCAGAATGCACCAAATCAATTAAAGTTTTTATAAAATTTTCTTGAGGGAACCCTCCAGAACCCTCAAGAGGCTTGTGATGATCGTACAGTAAATTCCTGCTAGTCTGTTGAATCTGCTCCTGAGTCAATACATTGACAGAATGCTGACATATTTCTCGGAGAAGACAGTGTAGAAATAATAGGAAACACGATTGGCCAATAATGACATTACCAATATTATAGACAATCGACATTCTTACCTTCACAGTCATCAATAATGAAGAGTTCCTACAATTCTTTCAGAAAATCAAATTTGGTCAAGGAAATAGACATAGTATCTGCGTAAAGTTTCAATAGATACCTACAGTGTGGAAGATAGCTTGTCAGGCAAGGTAATAAACACCCACTGGCAGCTTTGATTTTGAATAAAAAAATTTAGCAGTACAGTAACAATTACCAGTACGAAATATTCAACCTTCAGACATAAACTTCCTTTGAACTTTATGAGGCAATTTCGTCAAATTGAGCCTTCTTGAGTGTTTATTGGCTAAAACTAGAACATGTTTTTAAGAACAAGGACAATAACTGATATAACATATTTGTTGATTTTTCTGACTTTCAATAGGGATCTTCCTTAGGTGATTACAAACACTTACACCAAGTAACGTCAAAATCTGTCAAGAATTGTGACTTCTAGAGTGTTTACGAGCAGTTGTGGACGGGCGGTCGAACATATAGGCTTCAAGTGGGCATATAAAAATGACATAAAGAACTTGTGAAACTTACCAAGACAATGTGTCCAGTTGAGATGTCCATATTGGATTGTACAGGCTCTTCACTCCTGGAAACAAAAATAGAACCATAAAAATTTTGACAGTGGTTCAGTGTAAATTGAGCCAATTTCTGGTATAAATATAAATAGTCTTCAGAAGTACTAGAAATTACGAAAATCGCACAATTCCTTTAAAAATATCTCAAACTAGGAATTTTACTCTATTTATATATATGGCAGTGTTTCAAGAAAACTTCTCCAGTAGAAAAGGTGACTTCTGAGCACAATTTGAAGTCACAAATACTATTTACAATCTTGGAAGTCGTATCTTCAATATTTCCCAGAGGTAACAAATACAGAATTAACACCAGTCAATCATATACAAAACAACTGTACCTGAGAGAAAGAACATTGTAAAGAGATTTATCCCCAACCCAGAAAGTTTGAAATAATCCTAAAACCAAAAGTCATACTTATAATCAATTCATTTTTTCTAAAATTTTCTTGAGAGAACCCTCTTAAGACGCTCTATGAGAGGCTTGCGACTATAACACCTCCACAGAGTAGCTAAAATTTGAATTCAGCCTCAGCAGTTGTCCCCCCATTGAGTCAGACTGCCCCCTATTTGTAACCCAGTCTCAGAAGGCTGGTGCTGCCACTGAGTTCTTGTCTTGAAGTGTTGACATGAGAAAAAGTTCTACTGGTCCAACTTCAGAAGAGATGCAGGCTGAAAATAGGTCAGTTGTCTGAAGATCACATAGCGTGAAACTCTGAGTAACAAGTTCAAGTTCTGTTTTAATATTTCTATGAAATTTTCGTGTAAACCAAGTTAAAGATGGATAATATAGAACTGGTATTATTTTTAACTAATATGAGTGAGAGAAAATGGCGGCTGAAGTGTTGAAATTCATGAATAAGAATAGCGACAAGTCATAAATTCAGCAATAAACACAGAATAAATCAACAGGTTTCAAGTGATAACTGTATTTTTATTGGACCACTGTCTTCCATTTCCTATATTCTATCAATCAATTCTCCACTTTTCTGTTTTCAAGGTTGACAGGGAGGAAGGGTGGAATAAGGTCAGAGGTCACATGTGAAATATTTTGGTTAAAGGAATTGTAAAGAAGCATAGCATCAATTTACACCGTACCAATTGTAAATCCCACATCTGTGGTTCCTGCAATTTCACTAAAACAAAGTGTTTGACATCACTAATTGCAAAATATGTTTTATGACATCAGACTCTTAATAGACGATTAGCGACGTCATCAAACATTTAGTTTTAGTGGAATTGCAGGAATCACAGACGTCAGATTGAAAATTAGAATGTTGCAAATTGATGCTATCAGTGTCCCCGATACACATACAAAATTTAGAAAACCTTTTTAAAATAACTTTAAAAAATAAGTTTACTTAGAATTGTCAAAATTTGCTAAATAAAAGTGCCTTCTGCATCTTGCTTATACACTTAATTCAATTCCTGTTTAAATTCCAACAGACTTAGGTAAATCTGTAATTAATATCCACTGTTGCCAGAATGCTCCCAACAGCTTTGCCAGAATAACATTAATTCTCAATTGATCAACATGTTAAAAAAACAACTCAGTTTCATTGATCGAGGTATGACAATCATTCAGCCCTAAAGTGCTGTTTTATCGTTAATTCAATATGAGATATTGACAGATTTCATTTTCTAGTATTTGTATTATCATGAACATGCTATCATAAAAAACACAGAAACAAATTGACGAATTGTTCTTCTTATTACGAGAAGTTTCATTAACCTTTGACCTCTTTTCAGAAAAGTGGAAGAGATGATTCTCGTTATTTAGTTGTTTGGATTTCAGGTTTTGTTTAGCAGTTCGGATGGTTAGTACTTGGTTTATTTATTAGGATGAGTTGAACGACACATTTCTAACCTTTATGAAGAAAAACTAGGCCCTGTTCACAATTCAAAAATTTTCAGTTTCTTGTGCTGTTATAGTTCACAATTTTAGTCAAACAATTATAATTGATATCAATAACTGAAGCACTAAACAACCACTAACCAAATAACCACTAAACAAACAACCACTAAACAAACAACCACTAACCAAACAACCACTAACCAAACAACCACTAACCAAATAACCACTAACCAAATAACCACTAAACAAACAACCACTAAACAAACAACCACTAACCAAACAACCACTAAATAAATAACCACTAATCAAATAACCACTAACCAAACAACCACTAAACAAATAACCACTAAACAAACAACCACTAACCAAACAACCACTAAACAAATAACCACTAACCAAACAACCACTAAACAAACAACCATTAACCAAACTACCACTAAACAAAGATGGCTTCCTATCCTGGCGAAATTTCCCTCGTTGCGTACTGCATGGCGTTGCCCGTCTTCATTAGTCCAATTATTTAAATACAGAAGAGTAGGATATATAACTCCATTCATTCCAATTCATTATTAAAATTCTATAAGTGTAAACATTTCTAAATCTTCGAAAACATTTTTGGATTATAATGCATTTTCAAAGCGAAAGAAATGATTAAAAAAGACAAAATTAATTTTAGACCACCAATTATATTTGAAATCAATAGCTTAGCTAATAAGGTTTTTATATTGGTAAAGTAACAATTATTTTACTGGTTGACTGAACATATTGTTAACAGTTTACTCCATAAATACATTGAACACGCTATCTTTCTCAAGATTCAAGTTTCAAGCTGATATCTCATACAATAGTATTAAATAGTATTAGTGAATCGATGTATCGCGATACGACATGGCACTATACACGTATCATATAGCCATGTTTTGTATCGATACTTGGCGATATGTTTAATTACACAAAAGATTTTTTTAAGTTGGTTTATGATTTAACAATTGTTTTCACTGAAATTGTTAGAAACTATTTATAAGACAGTGGACACTAACCACTTCTATCAACTATATAACCAAATATCACAGTTATAAAGTTATAAATTAATATATATAGAAACTATTTATAAGACAATGGGCGGTAACCACTTCTATCAACTATATTACCAAATATCACAGTTATAAAGTTATAAATTAATATATATAGAAACTATTTATAAGACAATGGACACTAACCACTTCTATCAACTATATTACCAAATATCACAGTTATAAAGTTATAAATTAATATATATAGAAACTATTTATAAGACAATGGACACTAACTACTTCTATCAACTATATTATCAAATATCACAGTTATAAAGTTATAAATTAATATATATAGAAACTATTTATAAGACAGTGGACACTAACCACTTCTATCAAATATATAACCAAATATCACAGTTATAAAGTTATAAATTAATATATATAGAAACTATTTATAAGACAGTGGACGCTAACCACTTCTATCAACTATATTACCAAATATCACAGTTATAAAGTGATAAATTAATATATATATAAACTTTGCAAATAAATTTTTATTTTTTATCCCAATATCTCACATCACGATATGTATCGTATCGTGACCCTTGTATCGCGATGCTTATTGTATCGTTGCATGATTGCCGATACCCATTGCTAGTATTAAGAGCACAGTGGCTCATCATCTTGTTGAGCCACTGCAAGAGCAGACATTTATAATTTCTATTTCTATATATGTCTTTTCTTTATATGGAAGGGTCTCAAGAAAAGACCAGTCCTCTTTTTTAACATTCAAATGCAGATAATTCTAGACACACATGGATTATGAAGGCTCAAATTTTAACAATATTACTGATTAACTTAGCTAAATAACTCCCGTTTCTGAGTCTAAGCTATGATTGGTCAAAATTATCGCGAACCTGTTCCTTTAAGCACCTCATATCAATTGCACTTTAAGATTTGGTATAAATTATTTCTCAAAATGATATTCTATTGAGATATCATATGTGACTTTTGCCTCAGATGAAAAATTGACTGAATTTCAATTGAATACGGATAATTTTACACTTATTCAGAAAATATTCCTAGAATAATTTAATTTCCGACCGCCAGTTGAGACAGAATTGGACGTAAAACCTGAAGGAATTGATGAGTCATCAGTTTCAAGTTTAAATTATATGTATCATTCAAATTCATGAATTCTTAAAACAGAAATGAAATCAGTTCTTTAGCCTATTTTTCTGTTTCAGAACAGGCAATGCCATGCACTGTGCAATGAGGTTTAGTCAATTTTGTTAAGATAGCAGCATTAACTTGCTCTTTTCTCACATTTCCAACTGTCAAAAAAATGAAATGAATAGAGTTTTACGTCCTGTTTTTCTGTTTTAGGATAGGCTGAAGATGACAGGCAATGCCATGAAGTGAGCAGAATTAACCTGCATTTTTTTCACATTAACAGCTGTCAAGGTTCTTTAATGTTCACAGCCAATAGCACAGTGCTTCTCAATCTCAGTGAAAAAAGAGTTCTTCCAAATTTATTCCTCCCCAAAATAAATCAGTCAATTTGAACAATATTTCTCTCAAAAAATGTTTAACCATGAATGGATAAAATCATACTCTACATGAATGGAGGTGAATGACATAAATTTCAGTCGTAGATCACATCGCCTCTGATTTCGTCCCTGGTCCGGCAATTCGGCCCCATCCCCCGCCCCTTAGACCTGCATCACTCCTAGGGAGCCTCAAAGTAAACTTTGGCACCCAGGTTAGCCAGCAAGCGTTCAATTGACCGTGTTTTTCTAGCACCCTTTTCTTGTAACAGCCAGACAAGACTGGCACATACAATCAAATTACCAGTCTAATATATTATTGGGAACTCATACTAAAGCTTTCATTATACTTATTGCGTGTAAAGCCATTGTTATTTCTACCTAGTTTCTAACACAGCCAAAATCAACACAAAACCATTCTTTCTAGCTTATCTTAATAGGCCATATTTTCACAAGAAACCTATTATTCTATCTATGAAAACTACATTTTTGTCTGCGAGACTATCTTTTATTACAGGATTGATCGTCAAAGCCAAGCTAATCTCCCATTCCAGACACAAGTGTTAACATTATAAAGTCATGTGATTCCATCATTTCTATACCTTCAATATGGAAGAGCTCAACAAACCAATATGGCCGCCTATCCCTAGATACAAATAGCAGACTAAGTGATCAAATGATTTCATCGTTAAATTTTCATTCGAATTTTCCAAAAGATGACAGAAAATGTCAAATTAAATGAGTAGTGGAATTCCTCTGAGAATTTGTCGCAGGAATTTAATTAGAACAAATGAAATTTTGTTGTAAAATTGCTACAAAACTGTAATATGCTGAAAATTGCCTTTTTTATATTTCAGACAAAATGGAGGTGAAAAACAACGAATTTCTGTTCATTTATAAATATGAGGTAGAAATATTGAAATAGCTTCTAAAATTCAAATCCCAATAATGAGCATGAAAATTAAGGGGACAGATGCACCATTTAGGTGGGATGATTTTAGTCTTGAATGTATGTATATAGTCTTCAGTACTAGAAATGTACAAAAATCACATAATCAAACTACGAATTTCTCTCTATTTCTATAGATGTCTTTTCTATATATGACAGTGTCTCAACAAAAGATGAGTCGTCTTTTTAACTTTAAAACGCAGATAATTCTGGACACACATGGATTTGAAGACTCAAATTTCAACGATGAGCTATTTCTGATTAACTTAACTAACAAATAATTCTGTTTCTGAGACTAAGGTACAATTGATGGTGCATCTGTCCCTGAAAAACCGTGACCAAACAGACACGACTGGCAAAAAAAAAATAAAAAAAATAAATCAGAATCCTGCGATTCAATTCAATTTGACCTTTCTATCTAATGCATCAAACAAAAGTTGACACATTCATTTGAGAATAAAGACATATTCCAGCTTTTCCGATTAAGCTTAGAAAATGAAATGGAATTCCCTGTGATTGTGGTATTCAATTGTTTGAAAGGGATTATTTCTTTGCCTGACCAATTTCCGTCATGTCAAATCTTGTAAATTAATTCCTGGATTGTTTCACCTCACACGCTTCTGTCTCAGATCTTTTCTAACTGATAAAAAAATTTCCCTTTCTGACAAACTACTAAATAGATAGTGTTTATTAAAACCGAATTCTTACTCTTACTTCAAATAGATTTATGCAAATAGGTCTTGTATTTGCCAGGGATGTGATGCCTACGTTTTTACCAGTCAGACCGAAATGACTTAATTTTCCAGGGATTTAATGCCTACATTTTTACCAGTCAGACCGAAATGACTTAATTTTCGAGGGATTTGATGCCTACATTTTTACCAGTCAGACCGAAATGACTTAATTTTCCAGGGATTTGATGCCTACATTTTTACTAGTCAGACCGAAATGACTTAATTTTCCAGGGATTTGATGCCTACATTTTTACCAGTCAGACCAAAATGACTTAATTTTCCAGGGATTTTATGACTACATTTTTACCAGTCAGACCGAAATGACTCAATTTTCCAGGGATGTTATGACTACATTTTTCCAGGGATGTGATTTTTGCCAGTCAATAAGTCAAATGAAATAGTATTATAATTCCGCAATAGAAAAAGAATTGACACAAAAATTACTTATTTTTCTCAGAGATGTGAAAATTATCATATTTGCCAGTCACTTTATGATTTACATGTTGTTTGAATTCTGACTCTTATATCTCAGTTTTGAATTTTGAATATTTTAATCCATAATCCTTTTCCTCATAAAAAGATAAACGCGAAAATGTCCAAATTTTACCCAGAAATGTCAAAGCTTTGCAAAATATAACTTACCATGAGGAGGTGCTGCTACGACTCGAAGGACTACGGACATTGTCAGAGACGCTGCCAATACGACCAGCAGCGTGCAGGGGTTCAGGTTTATCAGATGTCTTGCTCTGCATGCGTTGGCGGCAGAGATCCTGAAATAAATCATAGAGCACATGAATTGAAATAAATAAACTAAGTACTAACAATTAGAACCACTAGACAAAACCCAAATTGAGGTACTAAATCTTATGATTACTACTAAAGTATTAAAGAGCTTGTTAAGAGATTATTAAATTTTTTTATGTGTATCAGGGAAACTGATTGAAAATTAGAATGGTGCAAATTGAAAAATGCAAAATAAACTCTTACCTGATAGTCTTTAGAGGCTTCATTGCCCTCCACATTATCTGCCAACTCAGCAAGTTTTTCCTTGGATCGAGATTGCCGTTTGATTAGGTAGATGACTACCACGGCCAGTAGTATACCAGCAATACATCCAACCAATATAAAAGTTAGTACCACATATTTATTATCATTCTTCTTTACTTCTACTTGGTTCTGAAAGATAATTTTTTATAACTTTTAATAAAGAGGCTTATATCAGAGGTATAGCTTCCTAGATAAAAAGGAGGTAGACCAAATTATCTGCTTCTGTTCTAGCTTTTGATAGCTATTTTCCAAGTTTTTTCACCTGGTCTAAAGACAGAAAAACAAGGAACTGTTTTATGAGGCTTTTCTGTACCTCCAAAGGTACAGGTTTTTTAAAACCTATCCATTTAAATCAGATCTGCCAAACCCATGATGGATATTTTTGTAGTTCAGTCATACCATCCTAATCTCCCTAAGTTTTTTTTTTATCAAAAATGACCTCTCATCGGCCATTCACAACTGCGTGCACGGCCAAAAGTGCAAGGTCACTGAGTCAGGCGATACTAACAAAATGAAAGTTTTAGTGATGCCCAACACTAATTTACAGTCGTCGTAAAGGTAATTCAATATTATAGTATAAACACATCTTTGGAGGGCCTAGTTTTTGGGATTCCAGTCAATAACTATCAAAATATCCATTTGAGGCTGGAATAGAGGTAGATGTTTTAGACTAATGTATATCCAGTGTAATAATAACACCAACTAAAGCCATGTGTAAAATCCCCATAAAACAGGGCCTAGTTTTTCTGCCTCAAGCAAATAACTGTTAAAATATCTATCAATTTTGATAAAATGTAGATCCACAGATACTGTATTTATGTTTATTGTCTGTGGGTGATTGTACTTCTATTTATTGTCTGTGGGTGATTGTACTTAACCACCAATGATCTGACAAAATTGCTATACTTCATTAAAATATTCAACCAATCAGATGCTTTGTTCAATCAAAATTCCGACATTCTCTTAGAAAGTTTGAAAAGATTCCTTTAAATTTCATTCTGTTGAATATTCGTCCTCCATTCCTTGCCCTTTTAATAACGTCAGTGTTCACCCCTGATCCCCACCAAATCTTCTCTTATCATTTGAAGAGCTGTTTAAGATACCACTAACAACATCCTACAATTGTTCGTGTCAATGGTAACAAGAAATAGCGTTTCCAATAAAGTATTGAACAAGGCATTAAGAAAACAAGTTCCCGTGTTAATTCAAGCTAACAAATCAATACGCCAATAGGTGTTTTATCGTGATTAGTTTACCGATTACAACCGAATTACAACTACTATTTAGATATTAAGTTGCTTTAAGACCTGTGAACAAGAAATGGAGATTAAAGTACTGTTTGTGCATTAAGTTTCTGGGAAATTTTCATGCTTCTAGTTTTAATCAAACAAGTTAAGTTACGTATTAGTAAAGCATTTAGGTGAGTGTGATATAGTTACGCATACATCTATCTGTATTACAGAGAAATATCTTAAAATTAAATTACAGGGATTGTAAAGAGGTTTTCTAAAAATTTATGTAATAGCATTAAATAACACCATTCCAATATTCAATCAGATGTCTGTGGTTCCTGCAATTCCACTAAAACTAAGTGTTTGATGATGTCACTAATCGTAAAATATGCTTTATCACATACGGCCTTCGCGATTAGTGACATCATCATACACTCTGTTTCAGTGGAATTGCAGGAATCACAGCCATCTTACTGAAAATTAAAATGGTGCGAATTATGCTATAAGTGTCCCAGATACTCATAAAAAAAAATTGAAAACCTCTTTACAATCTCTTTAAGTTCTCTATAATATGATATCATAGAAATATTTAATGCATATGTAATAAAATTATTGAATATTGATTTATTGACATCACAAGACAAAAAATATTGTTATAAGTTTTTTTTTTAATTCAAACTCTTCATGAAAGGTTGTATTGTTTTCACTGTTGCCATGCATAAAATATCTAAACAGGTTTTCTAAATTTGTTATTGGGGAAACTGTTTACATCAATTTGCACCATTCTAATTTTCATTCAAATATCTGTGGTTCCTGCAATTCCACTAAAACATCAATAAGAGCCTTTTTCATTTTCTGATTAGTGCATCATCAAACACTTTGTTTTTGTGGAATTGCAGACATCTGTGGTTCCTGCAATTCCATTAAAACTAAGTGTTTGATGCAATCACTAATTGTGAAAAGGACTTATGCCATGCAAGCAAATTTCACTATAAGTGACGTAATCAAAAACTTATTTTTTCGATGTTACTTAGTTTTAGGGGAATTGCAGGAACCACAGACGTCAGAATGAAAATTGGAATGGAGCAAATTGATGCTATCAGTGTCCCCGATGCACATAAAAAATTTAGAAAAACTCTTTACAATCCCTTTAATAGAACAAAAGTCACTAACAACAGGAATGTTCCCTTTAAATAAGAAAATATATAAAAGACTATATATGCATACATGTGTAATCTACCGATGTTGTCGGGTTTCTACCGCTTTTGCATGTTGTCTACCGCTCTACCGGCAGGATACCCGATTCTACCGATTTTTGTTTTTTTTCCTGATCCAATTTTCACCGGACCTACCGTTTTCAATGTTCAAATTCTCTACCATAAATCAACAAAATATCTATCATCACTTGTATCTTAATTGTCAGTAACATGCGTTAATCTCATCACGTAATAATATTATCATTGCCTGATTAATTAATCCCCCAATTAAGATGTTAATTTGATCTATTTTCACCCGATAATGTGTATTTTAAGCCCACATAACACACTTTTTATAACAACATCCGGTAGATTCTACTTTCGCTTTTATAATAAATTTTACGGTAGCCCTACTTTTACTAAAAAACGAAATCTTGAAGCCTTCTCAGTATTTTATACCGTCAGTGCCAATCTGTGAGGTCTATAATAGGCCTATATAACATAGACGTCGTTTCAGAATTATTTTTCATTATCGGTAGATGTCTAATTCTTATGTAAACTCAAACTTCGTTTCATAAAATCGTTTTGTAATTTTACTGTAGCCTGTAAACATTCATTTGATTGCCTGCATAACGGGCTTACTTATTACAAGTCTTTCCATTTTGAACGTCAAAATGGAAGCGGAAAATTCAATTCAATACTTCATGAGAGTGTTGCAGGAAAATTATTTAATGATCGCACAGGAGATATTTAAGATGTCATGAATTACACCTTTGGAAAAAGTAACATTGCCAGTACATATTATTTACTAAATATTGCTTTCAGAGCATACTGATTTTTAATATGGTATTACAATTACATGTTGGCCTACTGGTACCATTTAATTTAGAGGGCTGGGATCATGCTTGCTTTCTTGTTTTCAAACATTATTTCACCTTGACATTATTTTTGATTCAATCAATGGGGCCTACTAAAGAATGATAATATCAAATTTTTTGTGGGCCCCTAAATTTGAAATATCAGGCACTATTTCTAGAATTATCCATAATTATAGATTGTTAATTTTAACTGTGTCATGTAGGCCTATGATCAATTTAATTAATTTACAAGGCTTAAAGCTTATTTGAAAAAAAAAAGAAGAAAAAAACAATCAATTTGGAGTTTCAAATGATGAAATAAAATTTTAATATCTATCTTTATGAAAACTCACGGAAACAAATTAGATTAAAATCTCAGAAAATATCAAACTTTTCAACAATAAAAAATATGAATATGAAGTTTAAACAGCAATTGAATACAAAATGTGAGGAAAATTGAAGGAAAAATTAAATTTTCAATCTGTTGAAGAGAATTATTGTCCAGTCACAAGTTGCTATGATTAAATTGTGTTGTTATTTAATTCCCTTGAGGACATGTGCATTTCACGCTAGAACTACAAATCAGTTAATGCAGTCCCAAGATGTCAGGGTGTAAATTGACGATAATATCGGAGAAATATCATTTTTCCAGATTTGACAATTCAGGCACAGTTCTTATCATATGTGAATTTGCAGAAGAATTTTGAATTGATTTTAATGTTGTTTTCTAAAGGTAGTTTCTATTTTCCAGTCTTTATAACATAAATTTGCAACATATTGAAATGATACAAATGTTGTTTTCTAAAAGTTCGTCTATTGTAAGTCTCTCTCTTCCAGTTTTTATTATAATTTGAAGCATAATGATTTTAATGTTGTTTGTCTAAAGGTTGTTTGTATTTTCCAGTTTTTATTTTATGAATTTAGAAATGATTTTAATGTTGATTTCTAAATGTTCGTCTATAGTTAGTCTCTATCTTCCAAATTTGACAATTTTGCACAGTTTTTATCATATATTAATTTGCGGCATATTGAAATGATTTTAATGTTGATTTCTAAATGTTTGTCTGAGGTAGTCTGTATTTTCTAGTTTTTATTCTATGAATTTGCAGAATTTTGAAAATGATTTAAATTAAATGTTTGTCTAAGGTTAGTCTCAATCTTCCAGATTCTACAATCCAGACACAGTTTTTATCTATGTGTAATTACAGCATATTTAAAAGATTTTACTGTTGTTTTTAAAATGTTCATAGACACTGAAAGTGAGGTTCGTTACACAAATAACATCATCCATTGATAAGATAGCAACGTCGTTTGAATGAATAACCTATAAAACGTCACTAAACAATCGATCAACAGCCTCTAAATTGACTTTAAACTGACCTTTCTCAAAAATGTGTGAAGGTAAAATTCATCTGAAAGTATCATTAAATAGCTTGATCAACCTTTAATTTCTACAACTGGAGAAGGAGGCTTCAAAGATGTCAAGGTCTATGATAGATCAAAAGATCAAAATATCCAGTACTGCTAAACGCATCTACACAAAGAAAATGCCAACCACAGTAAAATTGTCGTCTGCTAGACAAATCAGGTGTGCATCCCTATCAATGGCTCTGACCAGTGCTTTCTAAAAACAATTCAGTGTCTGCTTTCAACTGCTTCTTTCTTATCTTTGGAAGAAAATGGCGCTAAAAGACACCATACAGACCATAAGTCAGCTTTAACCAACCCAATGGAGGGTACTTTCTTAGGTAAGACTTATTAGTAAAATAAGTGAACTCACCTCACAGGAGGGAGATATCTATAAAAAAAAATTGTCTAATCTGCATTTTTTTGTAGGTCGAAAAAATTGTTTGCTCAAATTTGTGAAAACTATACACCAAAATCTAGAAGAATGTGCCCTTTAACGTATCTAAAAGTTTTAACTAAAAAAATCCAGCCGTTTTAACGTCAAAACTTTTACAGTTAGTTATGATTTTGGAAACTACTATACAGATTCAAATAAATGCCTAATTGCAGAGAAATATGTCTCCTTATAAAGCCAAACACCAAAACTAAGTCAAACTGCACAATTAGTACTCTCTGTTTTTAATTAACCCTTTTAAAAAAAATTCACTTTGATCAAGTAGATGTATAGATATAAATAGCATAATTTAGAAATATTTTCAGGTATAATTTACCACGTTATTGATAATGAAAATGTTTTACCAAAAACTAAGTTAAACTGCTTAATTAATAATTAGAACTCTACGATTTTAATTAACCCTTTTAAAACAAATTCAGTTTAATCAAATAAACTTCCAAAATATTTTCAGGTATAATTTACGATAGTTTTGTTAATGAAAATGTTTCACCAAATACTAAGTTAAACTGCTTAATTAAAAATTAGAACTCTACGATTTTAATTAACCCTTCAATTAACAAATTCAGTGATGCAACTATTTTAGAAATATTTTTAGGTATAATTTACAATTTTTGATAATGATGATTTGGAATAACCCCCTTTAAACTTAAAATGGCAGCCAATATGAACATAAAAGTCTGACAAAATATTGATTCAAAATTCAAAAATTGTCATCCATTTTATACTCAAATAAAATCTTATATATTTCAAAATCTCAAAATAATGTATTTTCATTTCACATATTCATTTTATATATTATAAAAACTAACTGCACAAACAATACTCTCTCAATAGAGGTTAAGCCAGTGCCTGTGCTTTCATAACATTACAACCTAAAATTCCTAAAGTATGCATCTATGGCAAAGCCTTTTTAACATACATTTGAGTGGTGACAATTTTAAGAGACATTTTGTAGGCGTATCTAAATAATAATTATATATAGAAATATTAAAACAGAACCTTAAAAAAAAATGTTGTTACTCCGAGTTTCACGCTGTATGATCTTCAGACAACTGGCCTAGTATTTCAGCCTGCGTCCCTAATGATATTATAGATATATGTACAATATAGACAATTCTGCCTATGACATCATTGCTAAAAATAGATCATTCTAACAACCTCTGTCTACTCGCTACAAAACAACGATTTTAATTTTAAATACGTTTAAGAGCAAAATAAAACACTCACAAATTTCTTTATTTATTAGCATATTATTTTTTTTTTTATTTTTTACGCATTTTAAAAAAAAATGACTTTCTGGTAAGAAATGGAAATTTCTACTACATTGGTTAAATAAAAAATTAATTTCACCAATTCAAGATTAGACATAAGAAATTCAGAAAACCTGAATGAGAACTTAAAAAACAGTAATTCTTCAAATTTCTTCCGTAAATGACTGATTACATAGTATCAATACATACCCAGAAAACATCTGCTGTTCTTGACACTTCCTGTTACGAGCCATTCAATTATTTCATGATATGAGTGAAAAATCACTCAACTTTGCCTTTCAATCTGTCATTGTTCATCACGGAACTTCTCCCATTTCATCCCTTATCAATCATCACTACTGCATCACCCTTCCCAACAAAATTGATGAATGAAAATTTCTGTTGACATCCGTAACTTTTCCAAGATGAAAATCTTGTAAATTGAGCCATGTCGACATCGGAATAAATTCATCAAACATGAAGTTAAGAAACACATGTTTCCGTCAAAAAAAGTTTTAAAAGTTTCAGCAAATTTTCTCAAAGAAACCCTAAACTTGCCAGCTAAGCAAAATTTTCACTTCTGCTACCAAAGTCGAGTTACTGTGTGCGAGTCCACTGCCTGTCACCAAATCTAGGAGAAAAGTCACAGCTGTCTTCTGCTTGCCATCAGTGTCGTTGTCCTCACCACTGTTGAACATCGGTCTGAGTCCTTTCATACCTCGGCATTGATTAATCCCTGCTCTCACTCCAAAGATGATTTGGTAGTTGCCATGGTAACCAAATTAATACCTGACAGCAAGCTTTAGTAATCCTGGAGTATTGATTTGAGAAAGAGGCTGTAGAAGTTTATAGTCAGCCGTATGCTAGGAACTATCTCTACCTTCTCCTGTAGAGAGCTCGCACGCCAATCAATACAGCTTTCTCTTTTGATCACGGTCTCGTTATAATGTGACATTTTCTTTTTCTGTGTCTTTCCTTCCCTTCGGGTGACGAGGTATAATTATGAACTAAGAGACAATAAGATGCTATGACAATATGTCTTCCACTCCATTATTACTGCATTTCCAAATGATTCTGTTTAATCCTGAGATCAACGTGATCCGTCCAGTGACGTGGACATCATCTTGATTAAACCTGACATCAAATTATCTTCTTAATTTTTACAAATATAATGACTTTCAAATCTAATCAATTTCATTCGTAGGTCAAGACAAATGAATGAATGGAGCATTACGTCCTACTTTTCTGCACTATGTGAGCTAATGAATACAACCAAGGTATTGCAGGGTGCAATGAGGGAAATTTTGCCAAAACAGCAGCATTAGCCTGCTCTTTTTTTATTTCCAACTGTCGAGGGAACTTTAATGTGTACAGCCTGTAGCACATGGGGCCTCGGTTTATTTTCTCATCCAATAGGTCAAGACAAATTTGAGTCCTTCACAATTGATGTAGACCACAAATAATATGTCTACATGGCATGGCATCAATCATTATAACTTCAAGTTGGTTTACCCTAATGACTTAAAATTTTAACAAAAACAGACTCTTTAAAGATGGGTTTCCTAATATTTTAGTGTCGAATTAACCAAACCATGTGATTAATTGGTGTTTCTAATGAACTTTCATGTAATTAAGAGTTTTAACCAATCATAAATGTCCATACAGTCTGGACAAACAAAAAAGACCTTTTGACCTTTCTTGGTCGGTCACTCATTGTATTTCTGCTGGTAACTCTCTACTGATTTAGCTAATTATGAATTAACTATTGAAATGTGAGACAAACTGGTATTTTTCGAAGTATTAAAAACACCTCTACTGTCTATTCATATAAGTATTAGCATAAGGGAACCCATCTTTAAGCATTAATCCTTTTGATTTTTCAAGATGTATTCCCCACATGATTGGTAATGTGCATTTCATATAGTGTCAATTCCTTGTTTTTTAAATATGTTTCCTCTCTTGATGATAAACCAGAATTTTAAATTTTTTGTTGAAGTAACAAATTAAGATATCCATTATATATTAAAGGGACAAGTGTGCAACTCTCAGATATTTATTTAGGTCTTGAATATATATAAATAGTCTTTTGAAGTACTAGAAATGTACAAAAAACGCATAATTCCTTAAAAATTATCTCAAACTATGAATTAAACCTTCTATTTCTATAGACGAGACAACGCAGATAATTCTAGACACACATGGATTTGAAGGCTCAAATTTCAACAGTGAGCTGTAAACACTATTACTGATTAGCTTAGCTAAAAAATTTCTAAGGTATGATTGGTCAAATGAATGCCGCATCTGTCCCTTTAATGCATACTGACATTCATTTTAAGGTTTAAGTGGTTGAAAATATTAAGAAGTATAAGGATATTCCAATTCATATTTCAATGTCCATTTCCATGCTTTAAAACATGTTCAATTATAGTCAAAAAAATCTGCCTTTGACAGATATTTTGACAGTTATCAGCTGGAGTAGAGTCAGAAAAACTAGGCAATGTTTTAGGGGATCTTCCCCACCTCCGAAGATGCGTTTTTCTAACATAATATTAACTTACTTTTTCAATGACTGTAAATTATTGTGGGCATCACTGTAACTTTCCTTTTGTTAGTATCATGTGACTCTGTGACCTTTGAACTTTTAGCAGTGCACGCAGTTGGAATTGGCCGCAGAGAGGATCAGTTTAATAAAAAAAAACAAAAATATGAAATTTTTCCGAATATATCTAGGTTTGGCGGATCTGATTTAAATAAATAAGTTTAAAACCCCTCCACCAACGGAGGTGAAGAAAAAACAGGGCCTAGTTTTTCTGTCTCTACACCAGCTGACAACTTTCAATATAGCTATTAGAGGCTGGAACAGAGACAAATATTTCAGAATGGTTCCATTATCAAGGACACATCAAAGAATGTTAGGCTTGTTCATGTAATTAACTTACACAAAGTATTTGAAGTCAATATAAATATATCCCTAATAGCTTTACAATGTTTTTAAAGTTAGACAATTTAAATCTTATTTAAAGTTGACCAATCATACCTTAGTCTCAGAAAGAAGATTTTTTTTTAGATTAGCTAATCAGTAATAGCATTCATAACTCACCTTCAAAATATGAACCTTCAGACATCTGTGGTTCCAGCAATTCCATTAAAACTATGTGTTTGATGACGTCACTGATCGCAAAATATACTTTATTACATAATTAGTGACGTCATAAAAACACTTCGTTTTAGTGGAATTGCAGTAACCACAGACCATAGAATGAAAATTGGAATATTACAAATTGATGCTATCAGTGTCCCCGTTATACACATAAAATTAAGAAAACCTCTTTAAAATCCCTTTAACTGTGGAGAAAAAAGAACTCTCCTCGATAATTGACCAAGAAGCAGAAGTTATGATCAGTAACATCTATAAAATAAAGTTAATTCCACACAAAAAAAAACTTGTTCAAACGACATTAAATCATTTAGGAAGACATGGTTCAGAAGAATTGATTTCAAAATTTTGAGGTCTTGTCGCAATTTCTAGCAGAAAGCATTTTTTGTTGCAGGTCTTGGAAGCACTCCTTACTCTTGGACCTTGTGATCAAGAAATATTTGTCAATCATGTGCATTTAGATTCAAAAATGACCTAAGTTGTGTTTACCAAAATGCATTAATTTATTAAAAAAAGATAAAGAAAACAAACTTAAAATTTAACATTTGAAGTCATTTTCATTCAATCTGAGATGTCAATAGTAATTGTCTGAATTAAAATTATAATGGTAAATGGTAATTGTTTGTAGAGTAATGGTAATATCTATTGAAATATTACTGCCTTCAACATTAAGGGTTCAATTTTCTTAACTTTGGTTTGAATACCAAACATTAAAGACGTCCCAAACAATCATTGCTATTACTTCAATATTTGCATCAGCAGCAGATAGAGCTCAATTTCAGCTATTAAATTCGAGAGCTCAATTTCAGCTATTCAAATTCAAGAGCTCAATTTCAGCTATTCAAATTCTAGAGCTCAATTTCAGCTATTCAAATTCAAGAGCTCAATTTTAGCTATTCAAATTCAAGAGCTCAATTTTAGCTATTCAAATTCAAGAGCTCAATTTCAGCTATTCAAATTCAAGAGCTCAATTCCAGCCATTAATTTGAAGAGCTCAATTTCAGTCATCAATTTCAAGAGCTCAATTCCAGCTGACAATTTCAAAATTTCGAACTTAACTGTTCAAATCGTTAGCTTAGTGCTAAAACATCATTATCATCATCATCATCATTGGATAACAGAATAACGTTTGCTATGGCACAATCATAACAAAGACAAGAACTACTTAATGAGAGAAAGTGTCATAATTGTTTCTAGTTAATGGTACCTATAGTGACAAGCCATGAAATATTCATGCATAGTACCCCCACCCCCTTTAATTTGTCATTATTTGCATTTATTATGTGTTAACCTGTATGGATAATCAGACGTAGAGATCAATACAAAACTCAATTAACAACTCTCGTTAGAAACCTTCCTGACAATGGCCTCTCTTTCATATCTGTCATCAAGTGTTTAGTCTCTTTTGTCCAGCGTCCGGCTTTATGAGCGACAAATTTAGATTTCATGTAAATCCATTGTCGTCTGGTGTTTAGCCTCGAAGCAAAATTTTCCTTTCTTTTATCTAACAAGTGTTTTTGTTATTTCTTTCTTACAACATTCTGTGTTTTGAGTCATCAACTTTGAAAGAAGAATGCCTTTATTCTAAGCCCACATAAATCCAATATCTCCAGATTTCCAGCGTGTAAATTAGCCCAGACAATTAAATAAATGTCTTTGATGTTAATTTTGACAATTCGGAAATGTTCATGATTATTTTTTTTATTCTCTTTCATACAGTAATCATATCTATTTTAATATTTAATTCATCTCAATTAGGAAATTAACCAATTAAAATTTGGTATGCAACTCAACATGAACTAGACATTTAAGATAAAAACAACATGAACTATACTAGACCTCTAACATGAACTAGACCTTTAGATACAAAATAACATAAACTACACCTGTAAGATAAAAAAACAACATGAACTAGACATCTAAATTAAAACAACTTGATCTATACTGGACCTCCAATATGAACTAGAAACATGAACCAGACCTTTTAGTTAAAACAACATGAACTAGACTTCAAGGATAACAACAGCATGAACTAGACCTCTTAAGATAAAAAACAACATGAACTAGACCTCTAAAGATAAAAACAACATGAACTAGACCTCTAAGATAAAAACAACATGAACCAAACCTCTAGGATAAAAACCTGAACAAGACCTCCAGGATAAAAACAACATGAACCAGAACCCTAGGAAGCAAACAACATGAACTAACCCTCTAGGAAGCAAACAACATGAACCAGACCTCTAGGAAGCAAACAACATGAACTAGACCTCTAGGAAGCAAAATACATGAACCAGACCTCTAGGAAGCAAACAACATGAACCAAACTTCTAAGATATATATAACATGGACTTGAAAATTCTTTCGCAAAGAAGAAAGTGACAATACACGACTTTGCCATACAATATGCATATCGCGATACATCGATTCAGCAGTATATTGTGCCAGCACTAATGATTTTTTTCCCAAGGTTTTACAGTTGCTCTCTGAACTCATTTTGATTGCTCCCTAAGCCTCTGCCCTAAGTCAAGCCTCATTAGCAACATTTCATTCAATTTACAGACGATATAAAAAACAAAACTGTGATTAATATATCATCTATGATTAGTCCATTATCTAAAGTAATCTTCACTTAATGAAATATACAAAAGCTATGATGTCATCTTCAATTAACACCTGAATCAATTATCAAAGATCCTTATCGATTACTGGTTGAATCAAACAGATCATGCAGGTGTACAAACTGGACTGCTTGCTACTAATGCAGGGGCTTTTAACATCTTTCTTCTAATTACCCCTTTTCAGAACCCAAGATCAATTGCATTACCCCTCATACCCCTATAAATCCTTACTTTTACCTCCCATCCCCCTATAAATCCTTACTTTTACCTACCATTCCCCTATAAATCCTTACTTTTACCTCCCACCCCCCTATAAATCCTTACTTTTACCTCTCACCCCCATATAAATCCTTACTATTACCCCTTCCCCTATAAATCCTTATTATTACTCCTATCTCCTTATAAATCCTTACTATTACCCCCATCTCCTTATAAATCCTTACTATTACCCCCATCTCCTTATAAATCCTTACTATTACCCCCATCTCCTTATAAATCCTTACTATTACCCCTTTTCCCCTATAAATCCTTACTATTACCCCTTATCTTCCTATAAATCCTTACTATTACCCCTTTTCCCCTATAAATCCTTACTATTACCCCTTATCTTCCTATAAATCCTTACTATTACCCCTTTTCCCCTATAAATCCTTACTATTACCCTTATCTTCCTATAAATCCTTACTATTACCCCCATCTCCTTATAAATCCTTACTATTACCCCCATCTCCTTATAAATCCTTACTATTACCCCTTTTCCCCTATAAATCCTTACTATTACCCCTTATCTTCCTATAAATCCTTACTATTACCCCTTTTCCCCTATAAATCCTTACTATTACCCCTTATCTTCCTATAAATCCTTACTATTACCCCTTTTCCCCTATAAATCCTTACTATTACCCTTATCTTCCTATAAATCCTTACTATTACCCCCATCTTCCTATCCTTACTATTCAGTTAAAGATGGGTTCCCTTATTTTCATTTATAAAAATGCTAATACTTATATGAATAGAAAGTAGAGGTGTTCTAGTGACTTGGAAAAATACCAGTTTGTCTCACATGTCCATGATTAATTCATAATTAGCTGAATTAGAAGAAAATTACCAGCAGAATTCCAACGAATGACCGATCAAGAAAGGTCAAAAAATCTTTTTTTGTTTATCTAGACTATCATACATGGATATTTATGATTGGTTAAAACTCTTAACAATACGCAATAAGAACATTATGATATGATTGAGAATACATGATAATTCATTAGAAACACTAATTAATCAAATTGTTTGCTTAATTTGACACTAAAAAATAAGGAAAGCCATCTTTAAAATAGCACCCTTAAAAAAAAAATAATTTAAAAAAAAATTGCAAGTTTGCTTGAAAATGTAACTTTATGTGACAAAATTTCAGCAGGAATCAACTTGTTTGTCTATCATGTGAACACGATCATTAATTGATACTTCGACTCTATTCTTTATTCTCGTGTTCACCTCTATTAATCGGGGATTGAATGCACGGATAAAACCAAATCGTGATTTGACTGCTGAATACAAATTAATCCCCGAAGGAAGCCACACTTCACTACATTCCATGTCAAATTTTCAACCAAAGCAAAGCCACACCAATTTTCACCTTGTTCGGTGATAATTAAGTTACCGTGACAACTAGGAATAATTTGCAACTGTGTGTATTCTAATATGAGAATTATCGTGGCCTAATGGACAGACTAATATTATGCTAATTAAAAGCTAAATTATCCTTCATTGTTCGCCCCTAATTAACATGGCTGAACAAAAAAAGCCGTGAAATGATGAAATAAGAATTAATAGGGCTCAGAAAGTCATGATCAAATAAACTAGAGATGATATGACATCATAAAAGAATGGGTCATTCTCACCAGGATTTGCTTTGAGTAAACAAAATAATTAACCCAATCTTCCACTAATCAAGAAATAAGGAATCTGGGTTTTGACTCATGACACCATCAGGATTTTTGATTGGAATAAAAATACAAACAAGCAAGAAAATTCCGTTACTCAAAATCTCGAACAAAGAATGGCAAAATAAGTAAACCTGTATTGTAGTGGACTTCTCCAAAGTGAAGTACCATCAGGTGTTTTGATTCATGACAGCATCAGGATTTTTGATTGTAATAAATATCCGTTCAAGCAAGACAATTCCGTTAATCAAAATCTCGACCAAAAGTATGGCAAAATCAGGATTAAAAGTTGTATTGTACTGGACTCCTCAAAAGTGAAGTACCATCAGGTGTTTTGATTCATGACAGCATCAACATAGTTGCCAGTAAGGTTGTCAAATTGCTTAAAGTTACAAAGTATAGGTTACACTTAACTTCAGGCAGTTTCCTAAAAAAACCTTTTGCCTTCAGTTACCTGAAGTACCGATAATACAAGACTTAAAAAAGTCATGACTTATTCCATGAAAACAAAAATCATGACTTATTCCATGAAAACAGTAATCATGACTTATTCCATGAAAGTACAGTCTAACAGTCACCTGTATTCAGCACCACCCTTAAATGAACGGTCACCAAAATTAACCAAATTTACCTCTATTCAACACCACCCTCTTGACGCGGCCAGCGGCCACCATTTTCTTTACATTAAACACATGACACCCTGCAATCAACAGTCATTTGTCGATAATCCTTGTTAATCCCATAAATTAAAATCAAGATTAATTACTTCCAAACAGAATATCCTTTGTCTATAATCCACGAATACAACTCACATACGGATTATAATTTTTTGAAGTTTTTGATTTCACTACAATTATTCTCATACGATTGAAGATGTAGACGAGAGTCTTGATACATTATATGAATACGCAGTGCGATCTGATGATTAAGGGAAAAATTAGCAACAAGAATATCAAAAGTGTAAAACAGACATGTCTAAAAGATTATTTAGATGTTGAACATCGTTAATTCCATTTCTATTGTTATACATGTATTGTTATTGTTATTATTAAATGTTATCTCAAAATATCAACTTGTCATTCTTAGCTGGGTAAACCATACCTCTATTAAGCACCACCACTTTGTAAGCAGCCACTTTTGAGCATTCCCTTGACTGGCTGCTTAATTCAAGTTAGACTGTATTTGTATTTGAAAGTGACAATTGCAAAAAAAATCTGAATTCCTAGATAATCTTCTTATAATCAAAGATATTTTCTAAATTTAGCAACAATTGTTATGAAGTTTTTTTCAATTTCCAACTGTCGAGGGATCTTAAACATGCACATTCTGTTTATTGTCCCATCCGAACATCCCTCTTACATGTATCTTTGACAGGGATAAAACCAGGTTGAAAAATCCGAAGGTATCCACAGTACCTTTAAAACAAGTGACATATGACAAGCAGGTTTAGTGAACCATGAGCTAATTTTATCAACACTGCTTCCAATAATTGACTTGAATCACTTAACAATCTGACAGATAGATCAGAAGAATTATTGCCTCACTTAGCAGACGGTGGATACATTCTGGCAACTCTGGAAATTGGCTAGGTTGCTGGTTTTGGTCTGCATTTTTTCAGATGCTAGGCGCATCTTGCTAAACTCATGGTGAATACATACTTGCAACTCCTGAAATTTTGTGTTTGTTGCCCTATGGCCTGAACTTTTCAAGGCCATGAGCCTTGGATATCACATAAGAATTTGATAGACAGCTCTTAAAGATCATTGCTTTCCTAAGCAAATTGTGAAAATGTTTTGCCAACTTTTTGGTCTGTATTTCTTAAGTTGCATGGTAACAGAATTTTTTAGCAAGCTGGAAGGACCCCTTATCTATAACTAACTTTGCTTTAATTTATGAATCCCTTGCTTCAACAGGAATCATATTTCAAATGTTGAAATAAATACAATGTATATTTTGACTTAAAAATACTTAAAAAACAGAAGCAACAAGTGTTTCAAACAAGTTACACTTTGTACTGAACTACAAAACAAGTTCAACATTGTTAAGACTAATGATAGCAAAGCAAGTTCTCTCTAATAGTCAAGTCTTCCCTTCTATTGATTCACTCAAAGACAGCAGAAGACAACTTCAACGACACATGACTAAATTCTTTCAAACGAAAAACTCTCCTCTCCTGTTGTGACAGTTGCCATGGAAACATAGACCTGTCTATCAAAAATCGAGATTGTCCACCTATCCATTAAATCGTGTTTCTATGACAACTATGATTGTGACCATATTAGGATTTTTAAAAGAAGTTATATCAAGAGCATAAAAGTATTATTTTTTTTCGTATTTTTCTAAGACTCCTGGCTCACTCTTGTGACAGAAGAAAGCAAATTTACTTTCCGCTATGTGACTACCATTAATAATGACAATTCCAATCCATTGTCCTTATATGGACTGACATATTGTGATATCTTCAAACTTATCAGTTATCTTGCCGTCAACCCTATTATTCAGCTTGTTTATCATGTCTTTGACGGATAATTCTCAATGTTTGGAAAAAAGGAAAAGTTTTGGAAGAAATGTCAACCCATTTTTTTGCATACTAATAATCTTTGAAAGATAAAAGGTTTAAGGTTCTAAAAGAAAATAATGAATTTTGACAGGAATGTCAACCCAAATTTCTGCCTACTATAACGTGTCTGTTGAGATGGAAACGAAAAAATTCAGATTCATTGACAGACAGCTGGTAATTGATAACAAATATGCTACTGTCCTATCAAAATTTCCTGCATACACATGTTTCTTTTATCGTATCCTTGTCATGCCAATGTGTAGATCATTCCATTGCATAATAATTGACTTTCTACAGAGCAATAGACCTTATTTATGCATCAGCCATGTTGAATCCAGAACGAGGCTCATAACAAAACAATGGTAACGTTGTGTCACTTCTGTAAAATCGCCACCTTGACGTCTTTAAAGCCTCCTTCTCCAATCCCACTAACTCTAAACTAATCATATTTTACATCAATAAATTCTCCTACTTTCTGTTATACTTCAATCAATACTTTACTTTTCAATATAATATATAGTTATTTATTTTTAATACTTTCATGATACATTTTGATGCTTCAATACATTTTGATACTTCCATACTTCTTATACTTCCACCAATACTTTACTTTCAATATAACATATAGTTATTTATTTTCAATACCTCAATTACTATTTAATTTAGTGCTTTCTTTAAGACTTGTATGAAACTAAAAGTAAAGTTGTAAATATTTCTGTAAAAAGTTATGTAATATGTTCAGAATTATGTGATATCGAAAATGTATGACTCATTCAAGGAATTATCAAGTTATTTAAAAGGAAAAGCTACAATATCAAAAAAAAATATTTCACTGTTATTATGAGAAGCTTATAATCTGGCACAGATCCAAATAATGTCAATGACTTCCGAACATTCCACAAATATGGAAAATATTTTTAATTCAGTAAAGATTTAGTAAAAATTAAATCTTTTAAAATGTGGAGGGCTGTTGTTCAACTCTTTGGAGTGTTGATTTCATTGCAAAAAAAATAAAATCAAATAAATGGAAATTTATGTCTTACTTTTCTGCACCATGTGGGCTAGTTAAGACAGGCAACGTCATGCAGGGTTCAAAGAGGGAAATTTTGCCATGTCAACTCCTCTTACACCTGCATCACTGACAGAGGGAAACTGGGTTGAAAAATCCGAAAGTATCGAAAAAAGACCTATGCCAGGATTGAACCTTGGACCTTCAGGTTAGCGAGCAAATACTGTTTATCGCAACTGTAACACAGAATTTAAGAATCAGTGAGCTAGGGCTGGCAACATTGGTTCAAGTGGATGATATGATATTAAGCATTAATATATCATGATATGGGTATATATCATGATAGTAAGCATTAATATATCACGATAGAGTACATATCAAGATATTAAGTTTTAATATATCATGATAGGGTATATATCTCAATATTAACCATTAATATATCATGATAGGGTATATATCAAGATATTAAGTATTAATATATCATGATAGGGTATATATGGCAATATTAAGTATTAATATATCATGATAGGGTATATATCGCAATATTAAGTATTGATATATCACCATATGAGTTTATATCACAATATTAAGTATTAATATATCATGATATGGGTAGATATCACGATGTTAAGCATTAATATATCACGATGGAGTATATATCACCATGTTAGGTATCATTAAGCATTGATATATCATGATAAGGGTATATATCGCAATATTTCTTCAGTATGGTTTATTTTTTTTTTATACAAAATGTTATATTTTAAATATATTTACATATGATCAAAAAATTTGGTCTCTAAAATCATGAAAAAGCGTCTGTTTCAAATATTAAGTTACTTGTGTAGATGATGTGTGAGCACACGACATGTAGCTGGAATTGAATTAATTTTAGGCTAGGACATGACAATTGATCAGCAACTGACATATTTCCCCATTCATTCAAGACTGGCATAACCCAACATATCACTTGCCCTACACAGAGGACATTAAACAGATTGTGAAAAGGTTTGCTAAATTGTTTATGTATATCAGGGACACTGATAGCGTCAATTTACACCATACAACTTTACAATCAGACATCTGTGGTTCTTGCGATTCCACTAAAACTAAGTGTTAGATGACGTCACTAATCACACAGGACAAAACATATATTTCAAGCTTAGTGATATCATCAAACAGTAAATTTTAAAAATCATAGAAAAATCTCTTTATAATCCCTTTAAGCCTACAATACCAGTCTTTCCAGTCTGCATCATTGATGTAGAGAACGTAATGAGAAATCTTCAGAGGTTTGTCTTAGAAATGTATTGTATTGTTTGATACCTGATGTCTACATTATAACTTGAATAGGTTTCAGGTAGAAAGTTTACATCAGTTAGAGTAGGTGTTGAAAAATAACAAGATCTGATATTTAATTAAATAATTAATTGAAAATAATAATAGATATATTAATTCTCTCTCGAAAAATCGTGGGACAAAAGTAATCACAATTTTAATTATCGTGAGCAGATTGAAAATGACACATGACATATTTAAAGAAGTATTTCCTACAAATTTCAATTTCAAAATGACAAATCACATATTTAAAGGAGTGTTTCCTACAAATTTCAATTTCAAAATGACACATCACATATTCAAAGGAGTGTTTTCTACAAATTTCAATTTCAAAATGACACATCACATATTCAAAGGAGTGTTTTCTACAAATTTCAATTTCAAAATGACACATCACATATTCAAAGGAGTGTTTTCTACAAATTTCAATTTTAAAATGACAACTCACATATTCAAAGGAGTGTTTTCTACAAATTTCAATTTCAAAATGACACATCACATATTTAAAGGAGTATTTCCTACAAATTTCAATTTCAAAATGACACATCACATATTTAAAGGAGTATTTCCTACAAATTTCAATTTCAAAATGACACATCACATATTTAAAGGAGTGTTTCCTACGAATTTCAATTTCAAATTGACACATCACACATCTAAAGGAGTATTTCCTGTAAATTTCAATTTTAAAATGACAAATCACATATTTAAAGGAGTATTTCCTACAAATTTTAATTTTAAAATGACACATCACATATTCAAAGGAGTTTCCTACAAATTTCAATTTTAAAATGACAAATCACATATTTAAAGAAGTATTTCCTACAAATTTTAATTTTAAAATGACACATCACATATTCAAAGGAGTGTTTCCTATAAATTTCAATTTCAAAATGACACATCAAATATTTAAAGGAGCATTTCCTACAAATTTCAGATTGAAAATGACACATATTGGAATTGCTGAAACCACAGACATCTGACTGAAAACTGAAATGGTGCAAATTGATGCTATCAGTGTCCAAGATATACATACAAAATTTAGAAAACCTCTTTAAGGACCCTTTAAGTATGTGTTTTTGCGCCCAGATTTGCAGCCTCTGCCCTGTAAATGGTAATGTTTTAGAATTTGTTTGGCTTTAAAAAAATGTAAACTTACCTCTTTGCCGATACCAGCTTTAACAATGGTCAACCCAGTTAGAGATTTTAATTTCTCAATAACATCATCATTATCTACAATATAAAACAAAATAGTATGGTATGAATTGTATACCAACCTCAATTCAAATACAGAGTTATGAACTGGACCACATTCAAGAATTTGAAGCCGCGGTGGCTCAGTGAGCCAACCTGAAAGTCCAGGGTTCAATCTCGGAAAGATAATACCTTACGATTTTTCAACCCAGTTTCCCCTCATCATGGACTGACATGGAAAAAGCGTCTAGCCGTTCCGATGGAAAATAAACCAAGGCCCCGTGCGCTACAGGCTTAAAGATCCCTCGACAGTCGGAAATTGAAAAAGAAAAGGCTAATACCGCTGTTCTAGCAAATTTCCCTCATTGAAAGCGCATGGCGTTAACAGTCTTCAATAGCCTACAAGGTGCAGAAAAGTAGGATGTAAATTTGCTGTTCCAACCATTGGTAAATAACAAGCAGCAATCACAGCAAAAAACAGGGAAATCTTCAATGATGTGTTTGTAATAACAATTCAATTGATGGCCCTAAATAGAATTTATTCAATTTCCAAGGATTCTGTTTTGTTTTGTTTTTTTTTTTAGGGGAGGGGGAGATGGGTCATTTTGCTCACGTCTGAGAAAAAGGCAAAGATGCTCAATAATCCTTGTCTAATGTTTTTATCTCCTATCCTATCATCAAAAACATTGAATCTATCAAAAAATGATACGAGTCGATCATTATCCAATCATCAACTAGACCTTTCACCACCGAAAATTTGTTTCATCCATATTTTCAGCTTTTGAGGTGAGGTGTTCACACTTTGACGCCCTAATCTCATGCCCTTAGGGGGTGAAAACCGGGTTATAAAACATGAATATGTTAGGACCCTGCTTGTGTAAATGACGATATTAAAATATTTGATATATAATTTCACAGCTTTGACAGAGGGCAATATCGTTCTTAAACCCCTCCTACATCTAACTACATCACAAATTGGAATTTCCGGAAGATCTTTACAGCCAAATCAGATTTACAACCACATGATATAAGAAGCTTGTTACATGTAAAAATCTGTATTTACAAATTACATGTGAACAGAATACGAAAATCCACAGGCATTACTTCATGTTTCTTGGGGATTTTCTTTAATTTAGTCTAATGCTTGCTAATACGCCTTTTAATCTAAATACACTAAGCTTCTTAAAGGATTAAGTAGAGCTATAATCTGCTTGTATGCACGGATTACATTCCTCACGACAGCTTCACACAATACCTGCGTCGTATCATACCAACATTGATATCAGATAAAAGGAAACTTAAATAAAAATCAATGCCACGTCATGAACATATTCTGAGATTTTGAATTGATATTTCCATTATATTGTCACAAAAAAAAATCATTTTGAAAAATTTCCAAACATTTTCGGAAAATATATTTAGCTTTATCTCTTATTTCTCTGGATTTAGACAAATAAATAAATGGTGTGATCTCTTCGTTCTCTTTATTTAGACAAATAAATAAATGGTATAATCTCTTCCTTCATTGAATTTAGACACAAATAATTTTAAAATAACAACAGAAAATGTTCTTTAGATTTTAACCTGAATCACTAATTCTGTGGACACACAAACGATCTTGGTTTTAAGCGATTTTTGTCGCCGACTTAGCCTAGTCATGTATTTCACTGATCGGTCGCGGGCACAAGAGGAGACAAACAATCTCCAGTCCTTCGTTTTCCACTCTGCGGATCATGAAATTGAAAGGAAAAACTGGTTTGATATCCTGTTGGCAACGTGAAAATCTTATCATGGAAGTAGGCACGGTTTCAAGTTCACTTCAAAAGAAAGAAAAATTTTCCAAACCATCATTAACCAGTATTTAAGAGTTGTCCTTTATCCTTATGAAATATTCCTTAATACAATATACAACTATATTTGTTGAAATATATCAAATAAATTTTTAGGAGAGATCTGAATTTAAATTAGATATTTAAATCATTCCCCAGTAGATGTCATTGTTTTATGTGAACAACCTTAATGCAATATCCAAGACAAATCATAACTTAAAGGGATTGTAAAGAGGTTTTCCAAATTTTGTATGTGTATCAGGAACACAGATAGCATCAATTTGTACCATTTCTGCAATTCCACTAAAACCAAGTGTTTGATGATACTTATCACCAAATATGCTTTTATCATATAAGGCCTTTGCGATTAGTGACGTCATCTAACACTTAGTTTTAGTGGAATTGCGGGATCATTTTTTTTTAACATATTAACAAAAAGTCTGTTAGGGTTTTTTTTTGTTTGCACAATTTTGTAGAATATTTCAACTAACAATGACAAAATATACATCGAAGAACCAACACTTAGAAGAAACTTGGCAGAAATCTGGTTTGAATAATGAAAATGGACACATAATTTATTTTTTATCTTTAAAATCTGTAAGTATTCTAATAAAAATCCAATAATTATTGGAAAGAAATTCTTTAATCCGTAGAAACAAGACAACAAAAAATAAAATCAATAAAAAATATTACATCAGCATTAGAGAAGCTGTACCAGTTAAATATTGTATTAAGAAGCTATACCATAAATATTTATTTCTTGGAATATTTATATACATGTATAAGGCTTTCAGGTTGTTTACAGTTTTGAAAGATATCAAATCAATTTTATCAAAGATTACTAAGTGTTTGATGATTTCACTAATCACGAAGGATCTTATGTTATAAATCATATTTTGCGATCAGTGTCTACAATACACATACAACATTTAGAAAACAATCCCTTTAAAGGGACAGGTTTGTCATTTTCCAAGTTGATTTGAGTCTTGAATATACGTAAATTGTCTTCAGAAGTACTAGAAATACATGAAAATTCCTTTAAAAATACATCAAACTAGGAATTTTACTTTCTATTTCTATATATATCATTTCTATATATCACAGAGTATCTTAAATTGACAATTCATCATTTTAACATTTAAACATGTATTATTCTTGACACGCATAGGTTTTGACGGTAAGCTGTTAACACTATTACTGATTGGCTTCGCCTAAAAATTCCTGTTACTGTGACTGAGGTATGATTGATAAAAAATGGTGCATCTGTCCCTTTAAATTATAAAATAAAACAAGAATGATTTTTAAAATGTTAGAAGAGTTTGATAAATCTGTGTACATAAGGGAAATTATGTTATTGTAAGTGTGAATTCTTCTTTTAAAAAGAATGCCAAAGATATGCCTGATGAGTTTTACAAGGCAGAAAATTATTCTTGATATTGGTTTAACAACTTGTTTTTTTTTTCCTCGAGTCTTTCCAGTGTAAGAGCCTGGAGGCAGATGGTTGGAGGAGCAAATACGATAATAGTTCATCCGTACAACTTGCCTCATTAAGTCCTAGCTGATTAACTTCTTTCTGGTGTTAAGCTGGTGGCGACACCTGGGAACCAGAACACTGTTGAGGTTCCCGGTGGTTATTATACTAGTATTATAATATACACATTACAAACCTGCTGGGTTTCTGCTGAGAATTACTCATAGTTAGTCTTTATCTTTGAGAATTCAGGTGCAGAGACATATCAGGTTTGTTTATATAAGTCACGTCTGATATTTTGTGATGCAAAAACAAAACAAAAGTAGCATCTCAATATTAGTTATAGCTCAGATTACATGTATGCACAAACTCAATAAAAAAGCAAATCCTATGCAAATTCTTAACAAATCTTATTTTCTGCATTTATACATCCTCAAACTCAACACCTCTGTAAGGAGAAACTCAAAATCAAACTCAACACCTCTGTAGATGACAAACTAAAACTCAAATCCAAGACCTCCGTAAGGACAAACTCAAATTCAAATCCAACACCTTCATAAAGGACAAACTAAATCCAAAACTCAAACCCAACACACACCTCTGTAAGGACAAATTCTAACTCAAATCAATCACCTTCATAAAGGACAAACTAAAATTTAAATCCAACACCTAGGGAAGGACAAACTAAAACTCAAATCCAACACCTCAATAAGGACAAACTCAAATCCATGACCTCCGTAAGAACAAACTCAAACACAAATCCAACACCTCTGTAAGGATAAACTCGAATTCAAACCCAACTGCTAAGTAAGCGTAATGGATTGCTCAGTGACAGTACACATGTAATCATAGCTTTATTCACACTAGAAAGAAGAAAGTAACCACAAGAAACAACCTGGATTTAGGTTCATCTTCTCAACTGACTGGTGTCTAAATCCATTTATTGCTGGGTTGACTCGAGTAATGCTGAGGGTAATGTCACCAGACAGAATGACTGATATTAGAACCCACGACCACCATTAATTCAATGAACCAATCAAAGGACATCATTAAACTGAGATTACAATTTTGGTTTGTTATTATTTTGGTTTCCATTGTAGTCTTAAAAGATTTAAACCAAGGTGGCATACTGTTGCCGTACATTTCAACCAATCATAGTGCATCGTGCCAAATCTGTGTCTAAATATGGACTATCAATTGTGTGATAGCGAAACCAAAAGTAGAGCGATATGATAAATGAAATATATTCTCTTGTTAAAGTATATTCTGATTGGCACAAATGGGGTTCATGATTGAATACTATAAGTAGCTAGAAACGTCACCAATACGTGAACTTGGTATAAATCATGTTAGATTACAATGGAGACCAGAAAAGAATATTAATAAAGAAACAAAATTGTTAAAATAATTCTAATCAGATTATAAGTACCCACAAGGTAAAATTCTAACACAAAACAAAACACTAAACAACATTTTGGAGAAACATTGATAGTAGCCAATGAAGTTTTCACATGAGGAAGTATATCAATCATAAGTGAGTAAGTATTTCATAATGAAAAGTGGTATCAGGTGAAGAGTAAGCATACCCTGCCTGGAACCACACTCATCATAGATGCTCAACATACACAACAAAAAGACTACATATAGGAACACACCTAAAAAAAGAAGAATGAACTTCAGTTATTTAGCAGCAGACAATAGAGGATTGTTATATTTGAAAGTTTAAATCTTATAATGATGGAGTTTTTAGAATATTAATATATTTGTCTGGTATTGGAATAACAGGATTGTTACAATGTCAGAACAGAAGACAGCGCCCTTAAAACTGGCTTAAAATGAAATAGAATGTGAAAATTTGAAATTTGACTTCAATACATGTTTCGAACTTGTCTCGAAGTATAGAATAAGTTCTGAGGATCGCATAATAGCAACATGTATGTCTACCATTTCCAATATGGAGGACCACTTCAGCTTGAGAGCAATGCTTTTCCCAGGGTTCAATTCAGAAAAATTTGATTAGCAATAAGTCACAAAATTTTTTAGTTATGCTAATTAAGTTAAATTTTGATTCACATTACATTAGAATACTACGAAGTGTTCTGTTCTCGGTCTAGACCTGGACGCCATAAAATTATCAAATTACTACTACAATGTCGAGCGTTCCGAGAACAGTTCTATAAAAATAGTGTTAATAATAAATTATTTGTTCTCAGGCGCGTTTTAATTGAACTCTTCACAAAAGAGTTAATTTTACACGTTCTAATAACCCGGATGAAGGCAAATTCGTCTGCTCATAAAACTGTAAAACATGTCAAGGGTTCAAGACGCATGTGTAAGAACTGTTCTCGGAACGCTCGACCATATACACTATCAAATTTTAAATGTTCCGTTCTGAAAACTGTTATGAGACCACCTTTGATTAAAATTAGACCAAACTTTCGTTCTGTTTTTTTTTGCTTTTATTTTAATACAGCCACATCAGTTAGGGTCTAATGACAGCCCTCTTGAACATTTGTCAAATTAACCTTTTGACATAACTCAAAAGCTCAAAGCAAGGACATTTGTAAAAATATCAAATTAAAAAATCACCAAGAGCACTAAGCAAGAGCACAAGGCAAAGCAAAATCACTAGGCAAGAGCACTAAGCAAAGCAAAAGCACTAAGCAAGAGCGCTAAGCAAGAGCACTAAGCAAGAGCACTAAGCAAAGCAAGAGCACTAAGCAAGAGCACTAAGCAGGAGCGCTAAGCAAGAGCACTAAGCAAGATAAATAACAAAATCACTTAAAGTACTCAACTAGATTATTTATCTTTCTTTTTTAAAAAAAAAATAAGATATACCTACAAAATTGTTAAAGATTGCTATTAGACATGAACTAAAATGTCAAAGATCAACTGTCATTTAAATTTATTTCTTTTCAAATCTCTATGACAAAAAGATTAAAAGTGTTGCTAGGCAACCGTATAAGAATGATAGGTCTTGGGAATATATACTATATTATATATATTTATATGTTGTAGATTCGAAGGAGGTATGTTAAAGAATTGTTAAGAGGTTTTCTAAATTTTTTATGTGTATCGGGGACACTGATAGCATCAATTTGCACCATTCCAATTTTGAATCATATGGCAATGGTTCTTGAAATTCCACTAACAGTGGCAGAGCCAGCCTTCCAAGACAGGGGATACAAATAAGGGGCAGACTGACTCAATGAGGGGACAACTGCTGAGGCTGAATTCAAATTCTGGCTACTCTGTGGAGGTGTTATAGTTATACAGTGTATTAAATATGGAAGGCCATTCAAGACAAAAGTCTTCGTTTGTTATTAGTAACTGGAGCCGTCAATTTCTGATTTTTCATTCGTTATTAGTTGCTGGGTCCGTCAATTTCTGATTTTTCATTCGTAACTTTCTCTGTCATTGCTTCGTTTCTCATGAACTTGTTGATTAGTAACTGTCTTCTTCTTCCATCTCTCGTGACATCGTTATTAATCGCCGGTTTATGATTTATTGGAACATGCGTTATTAGTAGCTATCTCGGCCATTTCTGATTAGTAGCTGGACGTGTTCTCAGAAATTAGTACTGGTACGTTCGGGACTATATGCATATTTTATGACGTCATCGAGGCGGGGTCAGATACGAAACGAAAAAGAACAATTTCAACATTAATACGACCTTCACCTTTTGGGTAAACAAACATACATTTGGCATGTTCCAATAAATCATAAACCGGCGATTAATAACGATGTCACGAGAGATGGAAGAAGAAGACAGTTACTAATCAACAAGTTCATGAGAAACGAAGCAATGACAGAGAAAGTTACGAATGAAAAATCAGAAATTGACGGACCCAGCAACTATTAACGAATGAAAAATCAGAAATTGACGGCTCCAGTTACTAATAACAAACAAAGACTTTTGTCTTGAATGGCCTTCCATACTTAAAGGGTTCTCTCAAGAAAATTTTAGAAAAAATGAATTGATTTTATGCATTCTGACACATATTTTGGAGAACAAAGGTAGACATTTGGATTTGTTGAAAATAAAGAGGGGGTACAGTTGGGGGATGCAAACCATTTTTCTTGTACCCCCACTAGCGTCGCCACTGTCCACTTAAAATAGGGGTAAAATATCATCACTATAGCAAAGGTCCTTATCAATAGCAGCTTTTACAATAGTGACATCGTAAAACACTTATTTTTACAATCCCTTTAAATACAGAAGACTTCAAACAAAAGGTACAGAAACAATGATATCTAAAAAATTTAGAATTAAAATGAAAATAAGATTTCCAAGCAAAAAAAAAACAAAAAAATAAATTGTTCTATCCCAGCCTTATAAACATAAGTTCAAACTCGATAAAAAAAAAAAATAGTTCTTGTGTTAAAGGGATTGTAAAGAGGTTTTCTAAATTTTGTAATGGGGGACACTGATAGCATCAATTTCAACCATTTAAATTTTCAATCAGACGTATGTGATTTCTGCAATTCAATTAAAACTAAGTTTTTGATGACGTCACTAATTGCGAAGGGCGTTATTTTTTTTAAATAAAACAATTTTTTCCACACAGTGTTGTCTTGGAAACCTTTCAGGGTTTAAATCATATATATATTGATGATGTTAAAATATGGAAACTAGACAGGAAGCATCATAATTTGATTATTATTATTTTTCAAGTAAATGGCTTTCAGTCTACAGTCAAAAATTACATTGTATATTTACTAAAAATATCAGTGTTTTTTTGTACCTAAAATGACCCCTTTAAGAAAAGTGAGATGGTAAGTAATATAGAACAATCCCTTTAACAAATGCAGCTTGGCATATCAATTGCTATTTTCTAGCTGGTCAATCCCTTGAAAGAGATTGTAAAGATAGCATTGATAGCATCAATTTGCACCATTACAATTTTCAATCAGACGTCTGTGTCGTGCATTTCTGCTAATTCAAAGCTGCAATAAACAGCTTCGTGGTCATGGGAACAATATAAAAGCGTATCTTAGCAAATTGCAGGAATCACAGAAAAATGAAAAAAAAAATCTCTTGTCAATTCAATTTTCGGAATGCGACATGGCATGGAAAGATTCATTTTCTATGCGGCTGAATTCCTTTAAGAAATGTGACAAGGCATTTGTATTTCTATCTAGAACGATCCCTTTAATAAATGCGATCAGTTGTCTGAAGAGCTGAGACAAATTGTGAAGACAAGAAAACTAGCTCTCTAATCATGAAAAGTAACAATGAAAGACATATCCCAGGAAGCTTGGACTTCCGTAGCGCTATTATCTCTAATATGAAATTATTTCAGAACCAATTATGGTGTCTCATTAAATGGAGGGAAGAGTTATTATTTCGCTCGCTATTCGTACTCTAATTGCTTGGTTACCAGTCTTTACAATGACAATAGAAAAAGATCTCAAGTCAGCTTATTATATCTTTGGGTCCATTAGTATCAAGAGACATTAACGCAGTGACAACTTACTAGTATTGATTTCTATATTTCAAATCCATGGTCAAGTTTTTATTTTGTTTTTGGATGAATCACCCACACAAAACAACAAACTCTTCGAGAACAATTTTGACCTCTACTCACGATTTTCTGTGTTTATTGCTTAAAGTTATTGTAAAGATGCTTTCTAAATTTCTTTATGTATATTGGGGACACTGATAGCATCAATTTACACCATACAAATTTTGGATCAGATGTCTGTGGTTCCTGCAAATTCACTAAAACTAAGTGTTTGGTGATGTCACTAATTGCGAAGTGTCTATGTGATACAAGCATAGTTTGCAATTAGTTATGTCATCAAACATCAAATACTTAGTTTTAATGGAATTGCAGGAACCACAGATATCTGATTGAAAATAGGAATGATACAAATTGATGCTATCAGTGTCCCTGATACACATAATAAATTTAGAAAACCTCTTTACAATCCCTTTAATCATAATCTTGGAAAAGCATACATTATGGCACAAAATAGATTGGTCATTCTAATCTGTCCTCAAAATTGGTCATTTATTCATTCAAAAAAATATCTTCTTAAAACAGGTCAATTATTCTACAAAAAAAATCAACCATAAGAAATGTTTGGAATCATATCAATATTTTTGTACTTGTAAATAGGTTTTTACAATGTTCAGGGTTAAATACTGCAGAGTTTCTTGATTATAAAAAAAATAGTTTTGCATTGTTTTCACTTTTTATCTAGAGTAAATACTGTCTGATATTTGTTTTCCTGCTGTTATTTGTAGAATTTCTTTCCAAATCAAATCTGAAGTTTGCTCTCAATTATAATTCCTCAAAATTGTACCATGGAAATTTAAACTTCTGTCACTTCCACAGTGTTGACATTTTCACTTCAAATATTGTGTTCTGTCAGACGACAAAAGTTAAGTCATCTTAACTTTCAGCTGTTCTTAAAGAATTTTTAGTCGTCTGACCGGTTAAACTTAAACTTCGTTAACTTGCACCTACTTGCAAGGTGGAGGTGGCTTAAAAAATTGGCTTAAAAAATTAAGCTTAGTTTGGCTGTCTGAACGCTACTGGCTAATATTAAGCCAAATATGTCGTGTCTGCGCATGCGTATTCGTCTTAACAAATTCTGTCCATTATTACCTATGTCATATTACGCATGCGTAATGTTATTGTGACCTCTGAACTTCACGATAACTTCTGAGGTAAGTCAAAGCTTAACTTTTATGTCCGTCTGAACACTGAAAACAGTAAACCAGGCTCGAAAGACCTAAGGCTGGCTTAACTTTCTGAACACACACCAAAAGGTAAGCTACCACCCATAAAGATAGTAAAGTAAATCCCACAGGTCGCAAAATATTGTGCTAATTTTGCAGTCATTTCCTCTGGGCAGCGACAGTTATAACAAAAATCATGATAATCAAGACTATAATTGTAGTAAATTTCACTTAGACAAGTAATGAGAATTATTACTATCAAATTTTTTTTATGAAAAAAGGCGGGAAAGAAATCAGCGACAGACTGCAGAAAACCATTTATTTTCGCAAAATGAACGAAATGAAAATTTTGTAACATGAGACTTACCTATATTAAAGCCAATAATCAGAGTACATAATTTGTAAATTATTAAATTTCTGCAGTCATTAATTTAATGAAATTTCTCTGCGACACGAAGCTTTAAGATCATTTTACAATTATATTTTGTGTAGTCAGTAATTTGATTGTAGCAGAAAGCAAGACTAAGTTGGTTTTCTTGTTGTCAATTTCTGCTGATGTATGACACTTGGCATGCTATAACTCTATTTATGTAAAATATTCTAGTGGGAAAACTGCCTCTTTTGTGAGTCTGAGCATTAAAGGGACCGATGCGCTATTTTTTGATTTTAGTCTTGAATATGTGTAAATAGTCAGAATTACTAGAAACGTACGAAAATTGCACAATTCCATCAAAAATACTTCAAACTAGGAGTTTTACTCATTATTTCTATAGATGTCTTTTCTATATATCACAGAGTTATATCTTAAACTGACGAGTCGTCATTTTAACATTCAATCCCAAGATAATTCTGGACACACATGGCTAGCCTTGATTTGAAGGCTCAAATTTCGACGTTGAGCTTTGAACACTACTACTGATTGGCTCAAAAATGTCTGTTTCTGAGACTAAAGTATGATTGGTGAGAAATTGTCCCTTTAAGATTGTTTTTTCCATAGGTCAACTGTAGAGCCAAAAAAAGGTTACTGCCCTTGAAAATGCCATAGTGAGCAAGATAGTCAAAAAGAATTAGTCTATCTTCATATTGTGCAATAGCAAAATGGCAGAGAGGGCAAAATAGTCGGCTCTATGTTCCAATTTTGGAAAGTAAACCTCCATTTCCAAAAATTGACCTTGACCTAGGATTGTTCATCTAAAATAAATGCCATCACCATGAGATGAGCTCTAATCAATTTGATAACCATGATAGGCTTTCCAAAAATCAAATGTACACAATTGAAAGACAGATCAAACAGTAATGGCAAATAGACTCCACCAAGAACAATTTCTCACGAAATCTTATTATTCAAAAATGACAGACAAGACAATAAAAGACATGACATGCTTATCATAATATTATGGGATAGAAAAGACGTGAAATTTTCCAGATACTTTTCGAAATAATTCAAATAATATGTACTACTTGCAAAATACATTTGCACTTGCACAAAAAGTAAAATGGAGGAAAAAAAATGTGAGTTTCTTTGCCAGTAAGTTGTCTGAAGAAATATAGAAGTAATTTATGCCTGGCAGGCAAACAGAGGATAAGCTAAAGTTCTAATTATTATGGAAAAGACGACATTGATAATACGATACATCGCCACTAATTAGAACAGACGAAGAAATGCTGCAGGCCATTTTCATCTCATTACCTCTCTCTCTCTATGAAGAGTAAAATCATGTTAAAACCATACTCTATCATTAACAATATATTTTTCTAAAGTTATCATGCTGCTATGATTTTGGCGACATTTTCTGAAAATTATTTTTCCTTAACTTGCAAGTTTCTTACGAGTTTATAGCAAAAGTTGAAAAGATTTATTATTCATAAAATTTTGTAAATACAATTTTTATGCGAGGCATATTGGATTGTTTTCCTTACTTTTAACTTTGACATTAGAAAAACAATGCAATGCAAGAAAAGGGAGGACAACTTTAATTTGTAGATACATATTTTGATGTGAGGCATTTTTGGAGACATTTTCTTAAAGTTTATTTTCCCTTAATTTTAACTTTCTTATTGGAAAAGGGAGCTGCAGTGGATCAGTGAGTTAGATGCTTGCTTGCTTGCTAACCTGAAGATCCTGGGTTTTAATCCAGGCATAGGTCAAGATTTTTCAACCCAGTTTCCCCCTTTCAGTGATGCAGGTAAGAAGGGCTGACATAAGCGTCTAGTCGTTCGGATGGGACAATAAACTGAGGCCCCATTTGCTACAAGCTGTGCATGTTTAAGCACTAACAAAATCAATACGAACAGACAGACAGATGGACAGAAAGGGGTGACGACTATGAACACCCAAATCATCCAAATAGCTAAATTTAGTTTTATCAACCAGAAGCAAATACTAAAGATGACCAAATTCTTTGAACAATGAAAACTTACCAGCTTGGTTTGCAACTGTAGAAGCATTATATTTAGGATTGGGTAAAACTTCAAACGTTATCTTGTCTCCAAAAGTCCTGAAAGATGAAAATAAAATTATCATAACAAAATACCAAACAAAAACATAAACCAGCTTTAGACGCTCAAAATAAACTTTGACCTAATCTGGTGAACCCTGCTTTAACCAATCAAATTTCTGCTCTCTTCAGCATTTGGATTTGTGAGAGATTGAAGGAATTTGATTGGTGCAGGGTGCAATGAGGGAAATTTTGTCAGGACAGCGGCATAGGCCTGCTCTTTTTCAATTTCAAACTGTCTAGGAATCTTTCACGTGCACAGCCTGTAGTACACGGGGCCTCGCTTTTTCAATGTCAGCCCCTATTACCTACATCACTGACAAAGGGACACAGAGTCGAAAAATCGGGAGGTATCACCTATCACGGGATTGAACCCTGGACCTTCAGGTAAGGGAGCAAGTGTGTAACTCACTGAGCCACTGCGGCTCTTGACAAATGTTCAAGATATTCAACCATTCATCAACATTTCAAATGTACCCTCTGGATCAGCCCTCCCTTGTTGCTTGATAAATCAAAATCTCCCCGAAACTTAATAAATTAATAAACCACAGCTTAAAGTGTTTATGCTTTGAGTTCTCCAAATCTGTGAATATTAAAGATCCATGAAAGAGTATTAATATTATTGATTGACAGTCTTAGCTAGCATCAGATTTACCTGTGGTTGATTAGAAAATACCTGCTGATCTTTAAGGTAAACATTATCTGATTAGTTTACATTAGAACACCTTAGTCCTAAACTGTCTGACCATTTCAGTGATATGATCAATTTGATCTCACTTCAGTGAGGGTCTAAAGACAGCCATCTTGAACATTCATCTGTTTGATGATACCATAAGCCAATAAAATTCCTGCCCTCTCCAATGCTGGGATTTTGTGACACGAACAAAAGTTGCATTCAGTGTCTAATGCAAAATGCACATTTTGTTCATGTCCTGTACTTTACCAAGGAAATGACTAGACAAGGCAGATAGTGTCTGATGCTTCTTAAAATACACCTTTTGATAATGTCACAAAATCCTGAATGTAACCAAGGAAATGACTAGACAAGACAGACACTTTATATGACTGAGCTACACCCATCATTTATCATGTCAAATCCCGATCAATTTGGCCAGGGATGTTGATTTAGAAATTCAGATCCAGACATATTAACATGTAAATTAAGAACTTGTAAAAATCTTCAAAGAGAATTCATGAAAAATTCCAAAAATCTATAACATTTTCATGAATTTCGCCTGCAATTAAACCATCTTGTCACATCATGAAATCAGAAGAGTCAGAATATTTCGGATTAATCACTTGATTTGAGAAAAAGCTAAGTTTATGATTATTAAAATGTATTAGTTTGAAGATTATGAGTTTCTGGTTTCTTGCCTAGTCAATTTAGTAATCTCATGTCTCAATATTTGATCTGACAAAAAAGGCACAACTTTTGATCATACCAAGCTATTATGTTCAACTCAATGAACACGCTAGTTGGGGGTACAGTTGGGGGTGGGGGAATTTGACTCCCTAGAAAAATGGTTTGTGTCCCCACTTTATACTTAAAGGGGAACAGTCCGCTTTTACGGGGATTGATTTAGGTCTTATTGTGCTTTAGGTAAGTACCTAATTATCCGTTCATTGAAAAATCTACACCAAATTTCATTAAAATCAGTTGTAAACTGTAGCTTCTATTGTGAATTTGGTATATTAAGAATATAAGCTAATTAAAAAAAAAAGGAACGAAAGTTGGGTCTAATTGTCATTAGACTGCCTCATGGCAGTGTGACCAGAATGAAGGCAATACCAAAACAAATAACTATTGGTTTTACTTTACAACTCCCTATTTATTTCAGAACTCAAAAATATGTCTTCCACAGTCAATATCCTATACTGACACCATATTCATTTCTGTCTGTTTCATGGTTTCTGAGAGCAGACGGCATCCTTTGAAAAAAAAAATCTGGACATGTCTGACATGATAGCTACCATAACAGTGACTATGGATACCAACATTTTCACGGCTGCTCAAGAGACCACACATGATGTTGTCCTCAATTTCAATCATTTCATTTGTCATTTTGATATATTTGTTTTTCTTGTCTAATCATGGACGGACAATAAAATGAATGGAGTTTTACGTCCTACTTTTTTGCACCATATGGATTTATGAAGACAGGCAACGTCATGCAGGGTGCTATGAGGTAAATTTTGCCAGGACAGCAGCATTAGCATGCTCTTTTTCATTTCCAACTGTCGAGGGATTTTAACACGAATAATCGGACAGGTTGGTCATTTTCTGGGGTTGAATTGGGTCATGATTATATTTTCAGAAGTACTAGAAATGTTCGAAAATCACATAATTCCTTCAAAAATATCTCAAACTAGGAATTTCTTTTTCTATTTCTATATATATCTTTTCTATATATGACAGTGTCTTAAAAAATGACATCCTGTCTTTTTAACTTTCAAATGCAGATAATTCTGGACACACAGCTTAGCTAAAAAAAGGCTGATTCTGAGACTAAGGTAGAATTGGTCAAAAAATGGTGAATCTGTCTTGAAACGCATCCCGATTTCCTCTTTAATTATCAGCTGGAATTCTACCTTACTGATTTAAAAAAAAAAATCCTGAATTCAATGGTTCTGAACTTTAAAAAGCGAATACAATATTTTTTTGCTGCGAGACTATAAATCTACTATGATTCATCCACTTTCACAACAATTTTTACACCTTACTTGCGAATTGAAAATAAATTTGGCTGATTTAAAAGATATTTATATTTAATTGAGGCAAAAGGCGAACAAAGAAACATGAAAATAATGATCCAATGGAAACCAAATGAGTTTTTTTTTATGGTAGGCCAAAGGTTAAATTTGATGAAATATTGCTCCTTCTATTAATCTATGAACTTGAAGACAAACGATTAAAAATGGAGGTCTTTAGTTGATTTCAAAGTTGTAAGACTAAAAGCAGTTCAATTACCTTTTTTTTTTTTTTAATACAGCCACTTCAGTTAGGGTCTAAAGACTGGCTGACATAACATTCGTCAAAATAACCTTTTGACCTAATATGATGACATCTGCTGTAACTAATCAAATTCCTTCATTCTCTCACAAAATGCCAGTGCTGGATAGAACAGCAATTAGATTAGATAAAGCAGGGTAAGGTCAAAAGGTTAATTTGACAAGGGTTCAAGAGGCCCGTCTTTAGACCCTAAATAAAGTGGCTATATTAAAAATAAAAGCTAATAAAAAATGGAACAAAAGTCTGGTTCTGCAATTTCGCTAAAACTATGTGTTTGATGACGTAACTAATCGCAAAATATACTTGTTTCACATAATGCCTTCATGATTAATAACATCATCAAACACTTAGTTTGAGTGGAATTGCAGGAACCACAGAAGTCTTATTGAAGATTGGATTGGTGCAAATTGATGCTTTCTATGTCCCTGAAAAATTTAGAAAACCTCTTTACAACGAAGCTCTACTTTTGAAAATGAAACGCACACATTTTAACAAATAACTGATTCTGAGATAAACATGTTATGAAAAAATCATTTAGAAATTTTCCAAAGAGAGGAATCTATTTTGAAAATTAATTTCCGAAAAAAATTTCTGGCATATTATTTTGTTTCCTTTGGAATCATTCACTATTTTTCAGTTCCTGCAATTTTCCTAATTTGATACAAATCTTTCTGGTCGCCATAATGAAAATAAATGTTTTTCTTTTCTTCACGAATAAGATTTATTTCGCAAAATAATGTAGAAAAATACTAAATCTTAAAAAATACATTCCAGAGACGGCAAATAATGACACAAAAATATAGAAAGCTTGAGGTGTATTTTATTCCTTGAATTCCGAATTTTTTTTTTTAACAAATTATTGCTTAAAGGAACACCTTCACCATTCATTTGACCAATTTAAAATCAGTCACAGAAACGTGAATTTTTAGCTAAGCTAATCAGTAATAGTGTTCACAGCTCACCATAGAAATTTGAGTCTTCAGGTCCATGTGTATCCAGAATCATCAACTTTTGAATGTTAACATGACGACTGCCATATATAGAAATAGAAAGTAAAATTCCTATTTTTAGTACTTCTGAAGACTATTTACATATATCCACTCCCTGAAAATGACGCATCTGTCCCTTTAAACAGAAACACAATTTGGTTTCTTAAAAAAATCTCATGAATAAATTGAAATATTAGTTTTCGGTCTTCAAATTCTCCATATAATATTTGCCTCAAGCCATTCTGATTTTCATCAAGTTTAGATGGAAACTTGTCTTGGCAGTATTAAATTTTCCGTTTATCTCTGTGTAGGCTTCGTCTAAATGAAATTGATACCAATATGGCTTCCTCAAGATGAGGCGACATTGAAAGCTTTCCTTTTTTCCCAGTTGATGAATTACTTTGTGACTTTTCTAGGGATTCTCTCACGTTAACTATCAGAAAAAAAAAAACTGATTTGACCAAATAACCCCTAGAACAGTTAAAATATTTTATATGTGCTATTGTAACTAACTATAGTTCAAAACCTATATTTTAAATCTTAAACCACTTCTTGATCGATTTGGATTAGGTTTATCTGCCAGTCTCAATGAATGTAAACATAAATCCCACAAAAAGTCTTTTCCAGAATTTCCTTAATTTCTAATTAGTTTTGTAGATTTCTTTAATTTCCAAGAATTTCCAATTTTGGTAGATTTTTTCATAATTTCTAATAAGTTTTCTAGAATTTTCTTAATTTCTAATAAGTTTTCTAGAATTTTCTTCTTTTCTAATAAGTTTTCTAGAATTTTCTTCATTTCTAATAAGTTTTCTAGAACTTTCTTAATTTCTAATAAGTTTTCTAGATTTTTCAAGTTTTATTATTTTGGTAGAATTTTCTTAATTTCTAATAAGTTTTCTAGAATTTTCTTCTTTTCTAATAAGTTTTCTAGAATTTTCTTCATTTCTAAGAAGTTTTCTAGAACTTTCTTAATTTCTAATAAGTTTTCTAGATTTTTCAAGTTTTATTATTTTGGTAGAATTTTCTTAATTTCTAATAAGTTTTCTAGAATTTTCTTCTTTTCTAATAAGTTTTCTAGATTTTTCAAGTTTTATTATTTTGGTAGAATTTTCTTAATTTCTAATTAGTTTTCTAAAATTTTCTTAATTTCTAATTAGTTTTCTAAAATTTTCTTAATTTCTAATTAGTTTTCGTGAATTTTCTTAATTTTTAAGTTTTCTAGAAATTTCACAATTTGTAATAAGTTTTCTAGAAATTTCACAATTTATAATAAGTTTTCTAGAAATTTCTTAATTTATAATAAGTTTTCTAGAAATTTCACAATTTGTAATAAGTTTTCTAGAAATTTCATAATTTATAATAAGTTTTCTCCAGTCCTAAAACTAATCATATTTTACATCATTAATATCAGAATTGATCAAGCTATTTAATGATACTTTCAGATGAATTTTACCTTCACACATTTCTGAGATGGAGCAGTTTAAAGTTGATTTTCTCGCTGTTGATCAGATGCTTTGTGATGTCACATTGGCTATTTCCTCAAATGACGTCAACATCTTTTGAATTTGCATTATGAGTCTCCAATCAATGATGTAAAAACAAGGCGTGAATAAGGTCCATAACCAAAGTAAATATATTTATTCCCAAAACTAAATACCAACCTAAAACCTAAACACATTATACCCACCAATCACCAAATATTGACCCTCAAAACATTCAAATTTAAGGAATTCCTGACTTTATATTGCTTTGAATTTGCAACCATTCATAGTGCCCTGAGTAAAGTTAGACCTTTTTTTTGTTAGGGGATTCGATCATTTGCTTGAAAAAATTTTAGCTTTAAAGTTTTTGAAGCTCAAACTAACTTCCTTTTCAGAATTTGTATAAATTTGATGGCAACATTTTTCTATGTGCACGATAATTTTTGAAAAACTAGAATTTTTGCAGAGATGAATTTCAACCAATAGACTAAAGGGGACAAAAATACAAGAATCAATTTACAGATAGCATATTCAGTGTGGGCCATTTAAGTTCTTGGCTGACTTTAGGAAGCTTAGGGGCTAGATCTTAAAAACGGCACTCATTGCCAAGGCATTTCCACTTGAAAAATTAGTAACTGAAAGTAATTTGAATGTCTTGGGTCCGCTCGATTGGTGAGTCCTGCATGTTCATGGATTCTTGGAATCAACAGAACGTTCAATAAAACAAGTTGGGACCGAGTTCAGAACGTGTCCCACGTCTTCCGAAAAAATAGTAGTACTCGTCTCATGTATGAAACTGTAAGCATGTTCAACCAAACAAGTTGGAACAGTGTTCAGAATGCGTTCCAAGTGTTTAAAAAAATAGAAAATGCAGAATTCAAAATGGCAGAGAAGGAAATAGATAGGAAAATTTTGAATGTAACATATCCATTTTCATACCGTTCACTTGGGGCAGAATTGGAACAGACGGAACATGTTCAGAACTCACCAATCGAGCACTACCAATGTATATCTCTGTAAAAATACATCTACTTACATGAACACAACATCTCTTAAAGCTGGATTGGACAAAATAAAAAATTCATCAGGCTATCCTAGTTTCAGATTGTTAGAGGGCTGACAAAAAAAACCCGATCTGTACCACAATTTTATATTTTTCTAAAACCAAACTCCTCTATAGTTGACCAAAATGGCAGAAATAAAATAGGCTGATTGCATCATGTTTGTTCGTCATTTTTATAGAATAATATCAATCTTTCCTTAACCACCAATCATTGGAAGGCAAAATACATCACAACATCAAGGTCTTGTGCGTTTACAAATCTATTAAACTAAATAATTATTGAAATACACTTTTTAGCATGTTTCAAAATTACTTAGTTTAATGAATTATTACTTAGTTTTATAGATTTATTAGATTATAGAGAGATTCTGTTGTATAGTTATAACACCAGGTAAGTCCATTGATGAACAAAGACGCAAGTTTAATCAAGTTAAAAAATTTCAATTTGGGCATCCTAAGAGGTAGTATGCCTTCAAGTTAAGAAACAATTCAATTCTGAATAGCCAAGTCTAGCTCATTTTTTACTACCCTTTCAAAATAATCTTTAGAAAAAAGAAACTTACATGACATCGTTAATGGCTGATGTAGGAAGGTTTATAATAGATGCAAAACCTTCCAAAAATGCTCCACCTTCGACTTCATCAATACTGGAAAAGGAAAATGAATATTAATTATTAATATCAATTAACAAGTGGTTGCCTAGCAAGATACGCTCACTTTCCTGATAAATTTTCAGTATATCAAAGGCGGTCGCCACTCTGTGTCTAATCATGTGGGCGAATTTTTCAGGACAGATTATGCCTCTTTCTCCTTGTTGTGTCAATGTGGAAAATAGACACTGCCACTTACTTTCTATTTAATTGTATATAGGTATATCTCATATCAACTAGATCTTCTGGTTTTACTGTTTTATTTTCATCTTCTGGATCTAAAATATATAGACATGTTTTGTAACATAACGATTCTAACTTGTGATGTAACAACATATTGAAATGAAATAGAGTTTTACATCCTACTTTTCTGGACCAAGTGGGTAATGTAGATGGGCAACACCATGCAGGGATGGGAGGGAAATTTTGCTAGGACAGCGGCATTAGCCTGCTCTTTTTCGATTTCCAACTGTTGAGGGATCTGTAATGTGCACAGTCTGTAGCACACGGTTCCACGATTTATTGTCCCTTCTGAACTACTAGCTACCAAGAGAACAGCTGCATCTTTAAAACTACCATGAGAGCAGCTGCCATCCTTAAAGGGACAGTTGCACCATTTTCTTTACTAATCATACCTTTGTCTCAGAAATATTGTTGATGGAATTTTGCTAAAATCAACTTCAATAAAATGGCGCATCTGTCCCTTTAAAAACATTCACAACCACAAGCTAGTTATAGGAAAATTTACCTTTTTCTTTTTTGGTTTCCTTAACTATAGCTTTCTTATCAAGACTGAGTTTTTCACCAGCAGAGACTAGTTTACTGGGAATGATGACATCATCATTGGTAATGTCATCTTCAATCAGAGCATTGTCAGGAATCTGGATAGGTTCCATCATTTCAGATTCTAAATGAAAAATTCCAAAATTAAGGTTAGAACAGACTGCAACAAAAGCCCCAAGAACAGAATTTTATTCCTGCAAAGTCTGGAACCATGATAGACACAGTGGCTAATACTCAGGGTACAAATATAAGGTATAATGACCTAATGAGGGAACAACTATCGAAGTTGCAAGTCAAAATGCGACAGTTCTATGAGAGTACCATGAAGCGTCTGGAAGGTTTGCCCCCATGAAACTTTTTTGAAAAAATTGAATTGATTTAGTGCATTCTATGACATTTTGGGGGACAAATTTTCTAGGGGACAAATGCCCCCACTGTACCCCACTGAAGAAAAAAGACTAGTCAAACAATCAACAAATTTACAAAAAAGTACTAACATTTATTTGTGGATTAATTATGCCCAACAATTCATTGCTCAAATCGTTGTTCCAAAAATATTCAACTTTTCAACTCAAATCAATAAAAAAAAGTTTACCTGATGATAGAGTCTCTTCTGATTCTTGATTGTCCAGGTCTCTCACCATGACCTCTACTATTCTCATCAGTCTTTTCAATTGGTCTAAATCTAGGTCATGGGGGTCCATATTACCTAAAAAAAAGTGTAGCAGAGTTGACAGTAGCATAGCGAAGATATTGAGAGGGAGGAGATCTTGCAGAGGGCACTAGTTATGGGAGGTGGGGCGGCATGGCCGCATAAATACTCTACTCTGAATTGATGTGTGCTGAACCCCTTTATAGGGTCTTTTTTAGAAGATTTTTTAAACAATAAATAACAGGAGATCTGATTGGCTAATTATGAAAGATCAACCAGTAAGGATTATTCGCATCAAAAAAATTGACGTATTTTTTAGGATGTCCTGGAGTCTGAACTTTTAACAGTGTTTCTAGGATATCCTAGCACTAAGATCGTTTCGAGAACACGGAAAATCATTAATACATCAATTTTTAATGAAACTCTGGTTTGCAATGACATCATTACTCAGGTGTCCAAATATTACCTGCCATCAGATCTTCAAGAGCTTTTTCATCAGGTGGAGCTACAGTAAGATAACCTCCATCTTCTCTATTTGCATCATCTTCACCTGAAATATCACACATTATATACTAGACGGAGCACTTGCACCTTCACAATGTAAAGTTATGACAAACTTTGTCTTATACTTTGACTGCAATAGCCACCCTTTTGTATCAATAAAGGTGGTAAATGCAGTAATTTGATTGAATAGCTAGAGCCTGTGAGAGAAAGACTGTAAACATTATGGCTTACTGTTTATAGACTTTTTGTTGAGGGCATGTTTGGCTGTAATCGCTGGCATACAATCCAATGAAATGGCTACATTCTGTGATATAAGGAAGGTGGCTATTGCAGTCAAGGTGTAAGAAGAAGTTCGTCATAGCTTGACATTGTGAAGAAGGGGCCCTTGCTGCCAATTTCTTTTCACATAAGGAAGTATTTCAATCATAAGTGAGTAAGTATTTAGTAATGAAAAGTGGGATCAGGTGTCTAGAAGAGTAAGCATACCCTGCCGGGCACAACAAAAAAAAAAATTCAAATTATTAATTTTGTCGTCTGCAACCTCTGAGGTCAAGAGCCACAACAGTTTTAACCACAATTTTGCCCCCTAAAAAAGGGTACATCAAAAAAAAAGGGCAAATCGCAATCATGGGTCAAAGGTCATATCAGGAAAACATTTGTTGCAAAAACCTTCTTACATTAGCATTTAATGATCACATTAATTCACAAATCTTTACGCCATTAACTTGACAAAAAATATAATACACAATATTACCTCCTTTTTTGAGAGCCTCTGTCTCCAGAGATGTGGCAATATCATTCTCATCTGCTACTTTTGCTTCATTTAATGAGTCTATAATCAGAGGGAAAAGAATCTTTGAGGTACAAATGAAACGTCAAATTAAATTTCCACCATTTTTGGCATTTTACAATTTCTAGTTTTTGGCATTTTACAATTTCTAGAAATTGAGAGTAGCGGAAGTCCAATTTTGTCATATTTTTTGGTTACCAAAAGTCGAAATATATATTTTGCTAAAATTATGAAAACTATAATAATACCAAAATCTAGAGAAATACATTTCGGGACATATTTGAAGGTTTTAACTTAAAAAATTCTGCAGTTAATTTTTTAATGGCAAAACTATTTAAAAGGCTTTCGTAAAGTTTTGAAGTTCTTTATGCTTTTTGCAAGCTGTATGGACTTGAGTAAAATAAACAGTTAATTGTAGAGAAATATGTCTCCTATGTATTCTAATGGTTTCAACTAATAATATTGAGCTATTATAAAACCAAACACCAAAACTACGTCAAACTGCTTAATTAACAATAAGTATTCTCTGTTTTTAATTAACCCTTTTAAAAAAAAATTCACTTTGATCAAGTAGATACATAGATATAAATAGCACATTTTAAAGGGACAGATGCGTCTTTTTTTTAAGTCTCAGAAACATGAATTTTTTAGCTGTGTTAATCAGTCGTAGTGTTCACAGCTCACCACCGAAATTTGAGCCTTCAAGTCCATGTGTGTCTAGAATTATCTGTGTTTGAATGTTAAAATGATGACTTGTCAATTTAAGATACTGTGTTATATAGAGAAAAGACATATATAGAAATAGTGAGTAAAATTCCTAGTTTGAAGTATTTTTACAGAATTATGCGATTTTCATATATTTTTAGTATTTCTGAAGTCTATTTACATATATTCTAGACTAAAAGCAACCCCTAAAAATGGCGCATCTGTCCCTCTAAAAAAAATTTCAGGTATAATTAAGAATGTTTTTGATAATGAAAATTCTGTGAACTGCCCCTTTAAAATGTCCTGTCATTAAAACAAGAACCCTGGTGGCAGCCTGAGCTACAGGAAATAACACTATTAAGATATATTAACCATCAATTACAATCATATACTATCAATATCCATCTTAGACCAAAAAACTCACAAATCCATTAATGAAATGATAGATGAGGAAAATTGAAGCAAGCGTAAAATGGCCTCAGGTGTGTGTTTTCCTTACAAATTGAAATTAAATTTTTAGAATCTCAAAAACAACATTATCAGGAGACATTTTTCTCGCTATACATCTATATGCTATCATTTTTATAATTCCATATTGTTATTAAAATTTTATTTATTTCCACTTTGGAAAACTTCCATGTTCCAAAGGGATGCAATCATCTAAATATTTGCTTTACTGAGTTCTCAAGTTAAATTTCAGCTACTGGAGTCACTTTCTAGAATAGAATCTAACATGTGGTTGTTTCACTTCGATACAAAACGTATACTGTATCAATTAGAAATGAAATGAATGGAGTTTTATGTCCTACTTATCTGCACCATGTAGACTAATAAAGACAGGCAATGCCATGCATGGTGCAATGAGGGAAATTTTGTCAGGACAGCGGCATAAGACTGTTTTGATTTCCAACTGTCGAGGGATCTTTAACGTGCACAGCCTGTAGCACACAGGGCCTCAGTGTATTGTCTCATCCCAAATGACTAGACGCTTTTTCTATGTCAGCCCCTCTTACCTTCATCACTGACAGGGGGAAATTGGGTTGAAAAATCCGAAGGTATCATCTCTATCTATGCCGAGATTGAACACTGGACCTTCAGCTAGTGAGCAAGCGTGTACCAAGCCACCATGGCTCATGTATCAATTAGAGTCTCAGTATTGAGATTATTAACATTCTGCAGTTATCAAAAATGATAATATTGGTGATAAGTTACTATAGAATGTTCCTGGAAGTGACAAGAGTCTTAATTGGTGCTGTATGTTTACGTTACATTGTAGGAGAACCTGATAAAACTGGTAAAGCAAATATTTAAAGGAATACTACCTCTTAGAATGGACATAAAATTTAAAATCTCAATCTTGGTCAACAAGTGTATATATTTATCAGTTAGACTTACCAGGTACCATGACTAAAGAATAGAATCTCTATATAAGACGATATATCTATTAAACTAAATAATTATTGAAACACTCTTCTAAACATGTTTTAAAATTACTTAGTTTAATGAATTATTACTTAGTTTTATAGATTTATTAGATTATAGAGAGATTCTGTTGTATAGTTATGATACCAGGTAAGTCCACTGATGAACAAAAACGCAAGTTTAATCAAGTTAAAAAATTTCAATTTGGTCATCCTAAGAGGTAGTATACCTTTAAGAATACAAATGAAATATTTACCAAAATTAGGTTCACTGTCTGAGGTCATGGAACCTTCAATGCCTCGCTCTTCATCTTTGAAATCATCATTAGCAGGAAAGTCAGGATCAAAAAGACCAGATTGTTTGGCTGAGTCAGAGAGCTGGTCCAGGACACGCAGGTAGGCCTTGACTTGTCCAGGACTACCAAAAGCTGTTTCGTCAATTCTGCGGGGTTCTTCTTCAAAATAAGTCGGATCATCATTGAGGTAGTTGGAGTCATCAAATGTGGGGTATACATTGCGTTTAAGACCTTTAGATTTGTCAAAATATTTGTGCACTTCGACAATTTCGTCACGTTTATTTGATCGGAGATCATCCCAGGTTTCGTCATCTTCTGAAAAAACTGGTTCTTGTTGCATTTCACTAGCTTCTAAAAGTCTTTCTAATACCGTCGCGATTTCTTTCCGTTCCCCTTCCGACCATCTTGATTTTGTCTCGTCCAATCGAGCTAACGCATAATCGCAGTAGTCTTTAATATTAATGCTTTCTCGTTTGGCAAATGCAATAAGAGTGTTCTGTAAAATACATTGTGTAAAAGCATCATGCCAGGAATATCTGTCTGTTTTGAGCTGTACCAGTTCTTCTCCCAATCTTTTGTACTCTGATGTCATCAGCTCATATTTGATGCCCAAACTGATGCCATCTACAGATCTACAGCTGCCAAATAAATTATCTGCAAATAGAAAAACAGAATTGTTATTTTTTAACATTTTCAATTAAAGATAGCTTGTCAGGCAAGGTAATATATGCCCAGTGGCAGCTTTAATTTAGAATAAAAATATTTAGCAGTACAGTAACAATCACCAGTATACACTTCTTTTGAAACCGACAAAAATTGTGTTTTGTAGAGTGTTTACGAGCAATTTCATGTGGGTGTATAAAAAGGGAAATTGGGAAATTTCATTTATACATCTTCAAAGAGATTACGAGATCTTTGCTTGTAAAAAGTATGAATAAAATTTTAGTACAAAGCAGACACAAATGTACCATGTTTTTAAGATATGGTACATACATTTCAGATAGTGGACTTCTCGAGTGTATTACGTAATTATGTAACACATGTGTTGTTTTTCAAGATGATCTTTGTTTGTGTTATGTAATAATGTAACACATGTGTTGTTTTTCAAGATGATCTTTGTTTGTGTTATGTAATAATGTAACACATGTGTTGTTTTTCAAGATGATCTTTGTTTGTGTTATGTAATTATGTAACACATGTGTTGTTTTTCAAGATGATCTTTGTTTGTGTTATGTAATTATGTAACATGTGTTGTTTGTTTTTCAAGATGATCTATGTTTGTGTTATGTAATTATGTAACAAGTGTTCGTTTTTCAAGATGATCTTTGTTTTTGTTATGTAATTATGAAACACGTGTTGTTTGTGTTATGTAATTATGTACCACATGTGTTGTTTGTTTTTCAAGATGATCTTTGTTTGTGTTATGTAATTTTGTAACATGTGTTGTTTGTTTTTCAAGATCTATGTTTGTGTTATGTAATTATGTAACACATGTGTTGTTTTTCACGATGATCTTTGTTAGTGTTATGTAATTATGTAACACATGTTGTTTTTCAAGATGATCTTAATTTATGTTATTAAATTATGTAACACATGTGTTGTTATTCAAGATGATCTTTGTTTTTGTTATGTAATTATGTAACACATGTTGTTTTTTCAAGATTATCTTTGTGTTATGTAATTATGTATGTTGTTAACTCAGTTTAAGTGGAATTGCAGGAACACCAGACGTCTGATTGGAATGGAGTAAATTGATGCTATCAGTGTCCCTGATACACATAAAATTTATAGAAAACATCTTTATAATTCCTTTAAACCTCATTTCCTCAGAAAAAAAATGTGTTCGGATCCATTTACTGCTAGAGTCTAGCTCTGACAAAGAAGGAAATAATAGGTTTTACTTTCAATGACAAATCTGGAAAAATTCCATTTAAAAAAATATATTTAGAAGTCATCAGAAATTTCACTGACCCCTGCAGAGGTCAGATGGTCAAATGACAAGTAATTAAAGGACCTTGGCCACTCGTTAATTTCTCTGGTTTCTGCGAGTCTACAAGAAGACTAATTAGACCAGAGTCGAAATGAAACAAATAGAATTGGTAATTTACAGGATAGGTTAATCAAATCCATTATCAAGTTACATGAACTAATGATTAGTTATTGGAGAGACCTTTTAATTCAAAATGGCCAGGGAATAAAACTCAAATACCAGAAGTTTTAAACAATTTTTAGTAGGTGACAAAATCCTGCTCTAGAATAATGTTAGGTTGTTAACTAGACCAGTGGCATTTTTATGAAACATTAGTTGAATGGGCTGGGCAGGGGCCACCAAATTTTCCAGGGGGAGCAACAAGTCATTCTTTCACTATGTAAAATCATACAAAATTTTAAAGTGGGTGGAGGGGAGGAGGGGGCGAAGTTCTGAAGTGTCATGTCCATTCCAATGAAATGCTGCTGTGAGTGTTTATACATCCTACTTTTCTGCACCATGTGGACTAATGAAGACCGGCAACGCCATGCTGGGTGCAATAAGGGAAATTTTGCCAGGAAATTAGCCTGTTTTCTAGGACATACCGTTTGGTGGTTTTGGTGGCATATAGACATAAAAAATCCAGGCTTTTCCATCATGATTAAAAACCTTTTAATATTTTAGATCATTTAGTACTGTTAGGTAAAAATGTAAAACGTAAAAAGCTAATTGAAAAGCCTCAATATGGTGGAAAGTGTTTCTTTTTTACAATTTAATGCAAGGACATGCTAGTAGTAGGGCTGGGCGATATGCCATTATCACAATAAAAACAGGTATAGGAATCTATATTGTTAATAATATCGCCTGATTAAAAATATAATGAAATATCACCATATCGCGATATATGGTAGTTATCACGATAAATACCAGTACAGAAATTTATATTGTTAGTAATATCATCTGATTAAAAAATACCAAAATATCACCATATCATGAAAGAACTATAGTAGTTATCACAATAAATACAGGTATAGGAATTTATATTGTTAGTAATATCACCTGATTAAAAAATACCAAAATATCACCATATCATGATAGAACTATAGTAGTTATCACAATAAATACAGGTATAGGAATTTATATTGTTAGTAATATCACCTGATTAAAAAATACCGAAATACCGCCATATTGTGATATATGGTACTTATCACGATAAATACCAGTATAGAAATTTATATTGTTAGTAATATCACCTGATTAAAAAATACCAAAATATCACCATATCATGATAGAACTATAGTAGTTATCACAATAAATACCGATATAGGAATTTATATTGTTAGTAATATCACCTGATTAAAAAATACCAAAATATCACCATATCATGATAGAACTATAGTAGTTATCACAATAAATACCGATATAGGAATTTATATTGTTAGTAATATCACCTGATTAAAAAATACCAAAATATCGCCATATCATGACATATGGTAGTTATCACGATAAATACTGGTATAGGAATTTATATTGTTAGTAATATCACCTGATTAAAAAATACTGAAATATCGTCATATCGTGATATATGGTAGTTATCACGATAAATACAGGTATAGGAATTTATATTGTTAGTAATATCACCTGATTAAAAAATACTGAAATATCACCATATCGTGATATACGGCAGTTATCACGATAAATACAGGTATAGGAATTTATATTGTTAGTAATATCACCTGATTAAAAAATACTGAAATATCGTCATATCGTGATATATGGTAGTTATCACAATATACAGGTATAGGAATTTATATTGTTAGTAATATCACCTGATTAAAAAATACTGGAATATCATCATATCGTGCTATATGGTAGTTATCACAACAAATACAGGTATAGGAATTTATATTGTTAGTAATATCACCTGATTAAAAAATACTGAAATATCATCATATCGTGATATATGGTAGTTATCACAATAAATACAGGTATAGGAATTTATATTGTTAGTAATATCACCCGATTAAAAAATACCGAAATATCACCATATCGTGATTTATGGTAGTCACAATAAATACTGATATAGGAATTTATATTGTTTGTAATATCACCTGATTAAAAAATACCAAAATATCACCATAACGTGATATATGGTAGTTATCACAATAAATACAGGTATAGGAATTTATATTGTTAGTAATATCACCTGATTAAAAAATACCGAAATATCGTGATATATGGTAGTTATCACAATAAATACAGGTATAGGAATTTATATTGTTAGTAATATCACCTGATTAAAAAATACTGAAATATCGTCATATCGTGATATATGGTAGTTATCACAATAAATACAGGTATAGGAATTTATATTGTTAGTAATATCACCCGATTAAAAAATACCGAAATATCACCATATCGTGATTTATGGTAGTCACAATAAATACTGATATAGGAATTTATATTGTTTGTAATATCACCTGATTAAAAAATACCAAAATATCACCATATCGTGATATATGGTAGTTATCACAATAAATACAGGTATAGGAATTTATATTGTTAGTAATATCACCTGATTAAAAAATACTGAAATATCGTGATATATGGTAGTTATCACAACAAATACAGGTATAGGAATTTATATTGTTAGTAATATCACCTGATTAAAAAATACTGAAATATCACCATATCGTGATATATGGTAGTTATCACAATAAATACAGGTATAGGAATTTATATTGTTAGTAATATCACCTGATTAAAAAATACCGAAATATCACCATATCGTGATATATGGTAGTCACAATAAATAGTGATATAGGAATTTATATTGTTCATAATATCACTTGATTAAAAAATACCGAAATATCATATTGAACCCTGGACCTTCAAGTTAGCGAGCAAGCATCTAACTCACTGAGCCACACCAGCTCCCCCTAGAGTGTGTAGAATTATTTATGGTAAGCATGAACCGAAGAGGCCTAGCGCATGATTTCACAATGTTTTAACAAGCGTCTACCTACCCAAGTGCAAAAATAGAAGTTTGAAGAATTTTCCCTAATGCTATTTTGTATGATTCTTACAGGTTGCACACTAAATATTTTAGCAAGAAGAAAAAAAAATTGCTCTATTTACGTTGACATGGAAATACAATAAGAAATTTGTAGTCGGCCATCTTTAAAGAATGTTGAATAGAGAAATAAGTGGGGCAGTGAACATGCTTGACGACAGTCAACAGATTTCAAATCTGTCGCCTCCAGACATGAGAGTGACTAATTAGTCCAACTAGATGCGAGTTCCAGGAAAGATAATCAGACACAGTTCCTCAGCCCGCAGCAGGCTTAAAAAACATCCTCCAGAAATACAGTTCTATTTATTCTGCTGACTACATCAGATTTATGTCTTCTGCTAAAAAAATACAGTGGATAAATTGGAAAGGTTTTACAGTGCAGAAATCCTTTCTTAGGTTTTCTTCTTCATCTTTTCCATATCATTTACCCAGAATTTGTTATAAACTACTTAATGGAGAAAAAACCTCGATGGAAGTGAGTTGAAATCTAGAACTCGTTTATAGAGAAGTCTAAAAAATATATCAAATGAAATGAAATGGAGTTTTGCGTCCTACTTTTCTGCACCATGTGGGCTAATGAAGACGGGCAACGCCATGCAGGGTGCAATGAGGAAAATTTTGCCAGGACAGCAGTATCAGTCTGCTCTTTTTCGATTTCCAACTGCCGAGGGTTCTTTAACGTGCACAGCCTGTAGCAGGGCCTCGGTTTATTATCCCATCCGAACGACTAGACACTTTATCCATGTCAGCCCCTCTTACCTTCATCACTGACAGGGGGAAACCGGGTTGAAAAATCTGAAGGTATTATCTCAAACTATGTCTAGATTGAACCCTGGACCTTTAGGTTTGCGAGCAAGCGCATGTCTCACTGAGCCACAGCGGCTCCCTCCAAAGTGTGTAGAATTATTTATAGTAAACATGAACCAAAGAGGTCTAGTGCATGATTTCGTAATGTTTTAACAAGCCAAAATAGGAAAAGTGGTCTACTTACACGAGTGCAAAAACAGAAGTTTGGACACTAATATTTTACTTGGTGTACTAACTTAACTTTACTTAGATTTGGTTTGATTCTGATACACAGATTGATAAGGGATACAGAGATTTGAAATTACATTATAAGTCATACTTTTAGGAAAATATCTTTATGTATCATCAAGATCACAGAGTTTTTTTTAAGTCTTTATAATTCCAGGAATATACAATTCCATTCTTAAAAATCATAAATTCCTTTAATTAGTTTTAGTGGAATTGCAGGAACCACAAATGTTGGAATGAAAATTGGAATGGGGCAAATTGAAGCCATCAGTGTCCCCAGTACACATAAAAAATTAAGAAAACCTCTTTACAATCCCTTACAAAGTAAGTCTTTATAATTCCAGAAATATACAATTCCATTATTACAGATCATTCCTTTAATTAGTACAATCATCTCCTTTAATCATTATAAGTAGCTAACAGGAAATTGCCCCTTTAATGATAAAATCATGATTAAAATGATGAATTTAACATGGTAAAAGCTCCTTGAAAACTTGGCTAAGTCAATGATCATGAGAAGAGTATTATTCAGTAAGGAATATAATGCCTCATAAGCCTCTTGATACATAACTGAAGTTTCACAATGTCCATATATACTAATGGTATTGCATTTAAAGGGGCATTCTGCTTCTTTTTGTAAGTCGCAAAATTTTGTTTGCTCAAATTTTGTGAAAACTATCTAGAGAAATGTGCCCCCATCTGAAAGTTTTGACTAAAAAATTCTTAACCCCAGTTTACATAAACTTTAAAGTTTATGATTTTTGGAAGCTGTTAGTGTTAAAAAACTACTGTATGGACTTGAGTAAAATAAACGGTTAATTGTAGAGAAATATGTCTCCTATGTATTCTAAAGGTTTCAACTTAATATAACAAGCCATTATAAAGCTAAACATCAAAACTAGGTCAAACTGCTTAATTAACAAAGTACTTTCTGTTTTTAATTAACCCTTTTAAAACAAATTCACTTTGATCAAGTAGATATATAGATATATATAGCACATTTTAGTAACATTGTTAATGAAAATGTTCAACAAAAATGAAATCCAACCTACGCACCCGTTTCCACTACAGTATTTGCACTTAATACATTTTTGACCCTTAACTTCAACAACTCAACTTTTTAAATGGACAGGTAGGCCATTTTTTTGACTTTACTTTACTTTAGTCTCAGAAACTGAAATTTGTTATCTAATCAGTAATAGTGTTCACAACTCACCGTCGAAATTTGAGCGTTCAAAACCATGTGTGTCCAGAATTATCTGTGTTTGAATGTTAAAATGACGACTCATCAATTTAAGATACCCTGTGATATATAGAAATGACATATATAGAAATAGTGAGTAATATTTGAAGTATTGTTGAAGGAATTATGTGATTTTCATACATTTCTAGTATTTCTCAAGACTATTTACATACATTCAAGACTCAAATCAAACCCCCCCCCCCCCCCCAAAATGGTACACCTGTCCCTTTAAACATTGTATGTTCATCAAGATACTTATAGATACTATTTCTGGCATTAAAGTGTGATTGGCCAAAAAAATGGCACCTGTCCCTTTAAGATGCTTCTTACCAATTGAAATTGTAACGTTTATTTGATATCTGTAGGTGTTCCTTTTAATCTTATCTTAACGCTACCGGTATATACGGATGAACTCTAATGTGTTTGACCCCACGGACAGAGTTCACTTCCAGCAAATCACATCCTTGGTAATGAGCATCATTAAGAATCCATTTCAAGTCTTTTCACTCTCAAAGAAACGACTACTCGTTATTCGAGCTCTCCTAAGATGAAGGAAATTAAAAGCCTTATAGGACTTCAGTTGGAGGCCGTGTAAGATAATTAGTATCCAATGACAAAACTTCCGAACTTTTCACATCTTTGCAACATTTTTCTCTAATATCATTGCCTATAACAAAGGACTCTAAATGGAATTTAGGAATTTTTTCCTTATTTTCTATTAACTTCTTGTAAAAAAGATAGAATTTCTTGCCTGAAGCAAAGCGTAATTCAATACGTCTTATCAACTTTTATGTAGTTTGGTATCTATGTCTATTTTCATCATAGAAATATATATATAAGTACATGTTATCTACTTTTTCAAATTCTTTCTGGAACATTTTTCAAACTTTACTAAATACTTTCATCACAAATAGAACATTCTACCATCTTCATTAAAGATGCGCTATTTTTTTGACCAATCATACTTTAGTCTCAAAAACAGAGTCTTTTTTAGCTAATCTGAGCTCATTGTCAAATTTTCAGCCTTCAAATACATGTGTGTCCAGAATTATATGGTTTTAAATTAAAAAGACCAGTTGTTTTTTCTTAAGACTCTGTCATATATAAAAAAAGACGTATTTAGAAATAGAAATTCCTAGTTTAAGATTTTTTGAAGGAATTATGTGATTTTCATACATTTCTAGTTCTTCTGAAGACTATTTACATATATGCAATACTCAAATCAACCTCCCAAAATGGCGCATCTGTCCCTTTAAATCCAATTTTTCACAAATAGTGCTTTGACTAACTTTTTCAAATCCAATTTTGGGTGTTATACAAGATTCTCTCCAATAGAAGCACTGGCCAAGGTCCCAATAATAGAACATCAATTACATCAATTTGAGTTTTAATATTAAATTGAAATGGTACTATAAATGTACTTCGCTGCGTTCAAGAGAAATAACAACAATATAAATTCTGAAAAGACTGAACTTATATAATGCTGACAGATAATACAAAAAAAAATATAGCCAGTAAAAGATAGGTTGTCACACAGCATGTAAAGGGAAATAACTCCATAAAACATTCAATACCAGTTGAATCAGACCAATTAAAGTGGTAGAAGAAGCATTTCAATAAAAACTATATCAAGATGTGCTTAATTGACTAAATTAAATTGTTTTAAAGTTTTTCTTTTCCACTTTTTATTTACTGAACATGTCTTATCCAATTCAAACAAATTACTCTCTTTATAGATTTGGTGAAAAAAATGAAATGAATGGAGTTTCACATCCTACTTTCCTGCACTATGTTGGCTAATGAAGATGGGCAAAGCCATGCAGTGTAAAATGAGGGACATTTTGCCAGGACAGCGGCATTAGCCTGCTCTTTTTCGAATTCCAACTGTCGAGGGATCTTTAACGTGCACAGCCTGTAGTCACATGGAGCCTCCGTTAATTGTCTCATCCCAGATGACTAGACGCTTTTTCTATGTCAGCCCCTCTTACCCACATCACTGACAGGGGGAAACTAGGTTGAAAAATCTGAAGGTATTATCTTCACCTAAGCTTGGATTGAACCCTGGATCTTCAGGTTAGTGAGCAAGCGACTAACTCACTGACCCACCGTGGATGACATCCAAAAATTACTAGCTTTTTTGAAACATGACCGTTGAATGGAAATCCATTTCTTAGTTTGATTTTTTCCAAAATATTAAAGGAACAAAAGTGCGCCATTATTTTGACCAATTATACATTATTCTCAGAAACGGAAATTTTTTATCAGTAATAGTGTTCATAGCTCACTGTCAAAATTTGATCCTTCAAATTCATGTGTGTTTAAATGTTGAGAAGATACTGTGTTATATAGAGAAAAGACATATATAGAAATAGTGAGTAAAATTCCTAGTTTGAGATATTTTTAAAGGAATTATGCGATTTTGTAATATCTTGGGTTATTGCAGTATGCACAACACAATTCAGTTTGATGTTGTATTAAACATGTATTTAAAACTCTGATATATATATTTACAAAATTAATATAATACAACCTTTAAAATATATATTCAAATATCACAGATTAATATAGCTTACAGAATATTATATAACAATTAATACAATGCCACTAGTAGGGAGCTGTTGTAAAAGGAGGTACCATGATAAAACAACATGATTAGTCATCACTTCTCAATTCTCTATAGGCCAACGTTTATATTATAGATGATATCGTGTCAAATATACGGGATGATAATAATGTCTGTGATGTGCAAAGTCTGACCTCAAATTTTTCGTGAACAAGGGGTGCGTATTATACACGGGTAAATGGATTTTTCCCGATTTTCATATGAAAAGGAAGGGGTGCGCATTATACATGGGTGCGAATTATATTTGGAAATATACAGTAATTAACATGTATGAGTTATGCCTGTTGTTAAATATAAATAAATGCTGAATAATAACCTACCCTGTAACAGGGGTTTAAGACAAAATTAACTTAAACAATAGAACTTTAACAATAGGTTTTAACAACTGTAAACATAGGCTACATTGTAATGATACTTTAGTTTAAACTTGAAACTGTAAGCTAATATAGCTATATGCAATGTAATAAATAGTTAAAGATAGAGAGTAAAATAATAATGTGAACTTTTATAAATATGCAGTCATACTCCTATAGATACCTACACTGCCCCACCCCCACCATTCCTAAACCAAGACAATATAAAATACACATACCTAAAAATACTGAAGAAGTATTGTAAGAGTATCATACAGTCCAGAGACACAGAAACATCCTAATTGTATAAAAGTTACAATATGGTGTTTGTTCTCCAAGATCCAAGTCTTAAGTGAGCATAAAGGAGAGGGGACAGAAACAAGCAAACATTGACTGTTGCCAAGGAGATGCTGAAAAGTGCTCACCTTGATGTGAGCCATCAGAGCCAACCAGTCAAATTGAAGGATAAGACTATATAGGAAGTGAAGAGTGTTAATTAATGATTGCTATGATAAAATGTGCTCAATTGAAAGTATATTTGTGACAAGCAATAGGTTTATACAATCTGATCTGATGTACACTACATGGTAGAAATGTACTCAAACGCAGCTACCATGTGATCAGAAAGTCACAAAGGTATTCTCAAATATTAGCTCTGCTACAATTCTAGTACTTCTGAAGACTATTTACAAATATTCAAGACTTTAATATTAATATTATTCCCTTTAATTGTTCAAATCGCCCTTCTGATTTGTTGTTTTTTTTTGCTAAGGCATGTTGGCATCAATTTAATGTTGATAATGAAGAATAGCTTACAAATGGGAGATAACTCTAATTCTCTTGTTTCTTATTGAACCCAATAGGCAACAAAAGAAATTAAGCACATTTAAGGTATTTGGGGGTGAGAGCTAACACTTGGCTGACTCTCTGCTGGAAGCACTGGCACAGACATAAGAATTTTTCTTACCACGGCACCTAATCGCCTAGCAGACAACATTCATATATTTCTATATATAAGAGTCTAAAAATAGAGTTCACCCTGAATTTTTTTCATCAAAGTAAATGAGCAAATAAAGTAAATAAAATATTTACTCCCTTTAAAGAGACAAGTTCGCCATTTAGTGGAGTTGCATTGAGTCTTCAGAAGTACTAGAAATGGATGGCAAATCTGTCCCTGACTGGAGATTGTTTGTCTCCTCGTATGCCCAAAGCCAGTTGGTGAAACACCATATAGTTCATTTAGCTAAATTAGAAGAGAATTCTATTGAGTAACCGATCAAGAAAGGTCGAAAATAAAAAGGACTCATCTGGAGTATTGTCAATTTATTAATATATTGACGAACATATATATAATATATATTACAACCTTACTAGCTAAATGACACATCACATGACACTCCAGCCAGTCTGCACTACAAAGGTCATTATCTGAAATAATGTTTATATTTTGTTTATCCAGATTGTACATACATGGACATTTATGATTGGTTAAAACTCTTAATTATATGTAATAAGAACATAATGATATGATTAAGATTATGGACATGTGAGACAAACTGGTATTTTTCCAAGTCATTAGAACACCTCTACTTTCTATTCATATAAGTATTAGCATTTTCATTTTCATAAATGGAATTAAGGGAACCCATATGTAAGCAGCTATGAAAAGTTCATTAGCTGCGACCAAGGTTTTGCCAATATGTTTTTTGGATTTCGGATTGTTAGTATTGGATAAAACAGCATATTCATCGAAAGTATTAAATATACTGAATTTAGGTTAAAAACTCAATTGTATAGTGTTATCAGGTGTTCCTGAAAGATATACTCAACATGTAGTAAAGTATTCACCCACTCATTTCACTTTGACATGCAATCTATTAATAGACAATGATGAATTTGGCAAGATTCCCTGCGATAATTCCCAGACCAAAATAACTCCAAATTCAATCATGTCAATTTATCCAGAATAAAAGACCAAAGATAAACACCGACCAAGGCATGACGTCAGACCTCATGATCAATAACTCATCACACACCAGTCACGACTGAATTTAATAAATAAATAAACCAAGGATCAATTACTTATCTTGATACTATCAGCTGATTAGATGAATAAATAGTATTTTGAATGAATGAATGAAAAAAACTGAGTTTTTAGAATGAGTGAATGAATAAATAGTATTCAGAATAAATGAATTGATAGTATTTAGAATGAATGAATGAACAAATAGTATTAAGAAAAACTGAATGATGTAAATTGATGCTATCAGTGTCTCCGATAGACATAAAAAAATTCAGAAAACCTCATTACAATCTCTGTGAGTAAAACTTTGATGCTAATTACTTAATGTAAAAATAATAATTCTGAAATGACTTCTGGTGTTGCCATGGTAACAGTCATATGACATATAAAGCTTATTAACTACCTAAATTGAGCTTGGACTATCAAATCTGTAATAACAGGTGATCTGTGGCTTTGTTTAATTCAAAATCAAAGGCCTCTGCTTCTTAAAAAGAATTCACACCTCGTTTCTAATTGTGTTTCTGCAAGAACCACAGACGTCTGACTGAATATTGAAATGGTGCAAATTGACGTTATCATGCAGCATTCCTGATACACATAAAAAATTAGGAAAACCTCTTTACAATCCCTTAAAGGAGATTAATTTAAGTCTTGAATATATGTAAATAGTCTTCAGAAGAACTAGAAATGTATAAAAATCACATAATTCCTTTAAAAATATCTCAAACCATTTCTTTTCTAACACGAACACAATTATATGGATAACAATTACTTTAATGTTATCCATATAATTGTGTTTGTGTTAATATCATCAATTACTAAATGCCACTCAAGGAAGTCATTTCTTTTCTATATATGGCAGTATCTCAAGAAATTACGAGTCGTCACTTTAACATTCAAACACAGATAATTTTCGACATACATGGATTATGAAGGCCCAAATATTGACAGTGAGCTATGAACACTATTACTGATTAGCTTAGCTAAAAAATTTCTGTTTCTGAGACTAAATTCAAATTGGTCAAACGAATGGCGAAGCTATCCCTTTAATGCTAAAATTTGTATCAGACATAAATGAACTTGAGCTAGAAGAAAATCAGTTTGCCGCCAGTAAATTAATGATTGTGACATTGTTTATACCATTCTTACAGATTCACAACCTCCCCCGAGGCTACGATGTTTGACATTCAGATCTGTACGCAGTCTTGTTTGTTATTGTCTGATATTTGATTCTTGAGAAATATATGATTGATAAAAGATGGGTTTCCTTATTTGTTAGTTTCAAATCAAGCAAATTTGGTGATTAATTAGTGTTTCTAATGAATTATCATGTATTCTTTATCATATCATTATATTCTTATTGCATATAATTAAGAGTTTTAACCAATCATAAATGTCCATGTAAGTACAGTCTGGATGAACAAAAAAAGACTTTTTGACCTTTCTTGATCAGTCACTCATTGGAATTCTGCTGGTAATTTTCCTCAAAATCTGTCAAGAATTGGGCCTTCTAGAGAGTTTACGAGCTAAAAATTGAACTCATTTTCAACAACAAGGAAATAACTTATACTAAATATTTTTCGATTATTCTGATTTTCAATAGCGTTCTTCATTTGGCGATTACGAACACTCATATCAATTTTCATCAAAAGAATCTGTCAAGAATTGCACGTTCTAGAGTATTTATGAGCATTTTAAGAGCAAAGGGCAATAACTTTTTCTGATTTTCAATGGGTGATTACAAACAACCATACCAAGTTTCGTCGAAATCCGTCAAGAATTGTGCCTTGTAGAGTGTTTACGAGCAATAGTGGATGGACGGACGGACGGACGTAGGTGAAGACAATATACGTCCCCTAAAATTGAATTGATTTGAGAGGCTTAAACGTATGAAAATCATTGTTTTTAACTTGTTAAAAATAAAGTAGGGGTACAATTGGATGTTCAAACCTGTTTAGGAGGGGTAGAAAATGCCCCTCCTGTACCCCCCACTGGGACAGCCACTGATTTTCGTGAGTTGATTTGGGTCTTGAATATATGTAAATAGTCTTCTGAAGTACTAGAAATATACAAAAATCACAAACTAGGAAGTTTACTTTCTATTTCTATATATGGGGCTAAATGCTAATTTCATTTGCTTGATCTGTGATAATTTTTGTATTTTATTCTTCATCAAATCAACATTGAGAAGGTGTAAATTATGTGTTCCATTATTTTAAAAATTAAATGAATGGAGTTTTACGTCATACTTTTCTTTTCTTGACACTTTTTCCATTTTTTAGAAGCTGTCAATGAATATTTTTTTATCTCCAATATTTGTGAAATTTCAATCAATATTTTCTTTCACAAGCCTCCCACACCTTGAACTCTGTCAGGAAATTGCTCAATAGAATCAAAACAAGAATCGTATAGTCTATCTATTAAGCCCATACTGAAGTGTTCTTTTATTCTTGGCCATCCAGGCCTTTGAAATATAAAGACTGGAAAACAGAAGCTATTTGAGTCTGTTACAAATTTCATGGGCAATTAAGATAAAAACAGTCTGGAAAGAAGAAGCTATTTTAGTCTCTAACAATTTGGATGTAAAATCAATTGAAACAATAAACACCCTTTTATGTTAAGAGACAAGGTAATTGATTGGTCGATTTCCAATGATTGAAGATATAAAAGAAAGATATTGATTGGTCGATTAAATGTCTACCTATAATGGCGAGTTATTGGGTGTTGAAAATCAATATTATCAATGATAGATACCAAGCTATTAAGGACTCTAATGTAATGTATATTTCCTAATATAATGTACCGTTTTTTACCCCCAAAACGGACCCCTTACAGAAAGGTGCACACTATACACAGTGAAATAAATTTTGAGGTTGAAAAGGATAGATTCATTCATTCTAGCACAAAAACTTTTAAACCAAAACATTACCAAGAGCTAATACATTAAAGATGGGTTCCCTTATTTTCATTTATGAAAATGAAAATGCTAATACTTATATGAATAGAAAGTAGAGGTGTTCTAATGAGTTGGAAAAATACCAGTTTGTCTCACATGTCCATAATCAATTCATAATTAGATAAATTAGAAGAGAATTACATGCAGAATTCCAATGATATTGTTTCAAGTTTTCATCATACATGTACATGTAGTCTGAAACATCTTCCTCTATTCCAGCCACTAATATCAATTTTGAAAGTTGTTGGCCGGTGTACGGGCACAAAAACTAAACCCTGTTTAGTGGGGACTTTCTGCACTTCTGCAGATGCAGATGTTTTAAACCTATTAATTTAAATCGGATCACAACCAGTGTAATAACAACACCAACCAGTGTAATAACAACACCAACCGGTGTAATAACAACACCAACCGGTGTAATAACAACATCAACCAGTGTAATAACAACACCAACCGGTGTAATAACAACATCAACCAGTGTAATAACAACATCAACCAGTGTAATAACAACACCAACCGGTGTAATAACAACACCAACCGGTGTAATAACAACATCAACCGGTGTAATAACAACACCAACCGGTGTAATAACAACACCAACCAGTGTAATAACAACACCAAAGTGTAATAATAACACTAACTAAAGGCATATATTTTATTATTTTAATCTGTGAATACAACACGATATTAGTTGATAGAAATATAAGAATACATGGTTTATTGATTTTTTTATGAACTCTAGCCTGAAGACACTGTGAATCTTGCCTCTTGTCATCAGGTCTCAGATAAAGGTTGTATTGGCACTGTCATAGAAGGACAATAGATGACAATTCTTCCTACATAGAGAATCTACTTATTCCTTTTATATTCCTTATTATTACAAAGCGCCTCAGTACCAGTGGTGGGTACAGGAGGGCATTTGCCCCCTAGAAAAGTGGTTTGCACCCCCAATTGTACCCCTACTTTATTTTCAACGAACATAAATGTCTACCTTTTTTATCAAAAAATATGTGTCAAAATTCATTTTTTCTAAAATTTTCTTGAGAGAACCCTATAAGACGCTCTAAGAGAGGCTTGCAACTATGACACCATCACAGAGTAGCTAAAAGTTGAATTCAGCCTCAGCAGTTGTCCCCCCATAGAGTCAGTCTGCCCACTATTCTAACCCCCAGTCGCGGAAGGCAAGCGCTGCCACTGTTCAGTACCCCCTAAAAATTTCAAATTTTAACTTGAAGGTATATAACCCCTAGGTTGAAAACCCTTGCTTTAGTTATATTATGCTGAAGCCGATTTCTATAGATCACTTCATTTATCTAATAACTTAATTTTTTCAGAATCTCCAATACCTTGAATTGCCCTCAGAAGTGGGTTCAGGAATTCTTTTTTATCAATATAAGCCAATCAATAATAGTGTCCACAACTCACTGTCGAAATTTGAGTCTTCAAATCCATGTGTGTCCAGAATTATCTGCATTTGAATGTTAAAATGACGACTCGTCAAGATACACTGTGATATATAGAAATAGTGAGTAAAATAAGGTAATGTCCCAAGTAATAAAAATGGTATATATGAAATGACAGCTGGACACATTGCAGTATTGAGAAGCACGTGCAAGTCATGATTTGTGTTTAAAAAAAAGGTAGAGCTTCAGTCTTGCAATAATATCAAAATGCACTGGTTGTAGCACAACTAAGCTCCACCTACTTTCTTCTTTAAGTTCCTATTTACATGTTAAGTTATCCAAGTATAGTATAACACAAAATAAATGATAATAGACCATTATTTTCCTCAAACACACATTTACAGCAGTTTATTTCTTAACAACATCAAAGGAACAAATGCTACAATTTATGTTACAATGATTAATAGGGAATGTACTCGGTTGATAACTGTTATAATCGAATCTGACGAACATCACACATCTGGAGCGTGACAGTTTCTTCCTCATTCTAGAGACAAATGAAGATTCAAGTATAAGCTGGTATTATGTTTATCAGACTATTAATTCTTCATAGATTTTCTCTGATGGATAGTCTGTCTATTATGTTCCGAGAACAGATACCAGCTGATGGCACAGTTTCAGAGACAGGTTCTGCTAACTCCCTCAGGACCACTGGATATTGTGAATTCCTGGATGTAAACTTGTGGACAACACTGGTGTATTAATCTTTCGGCCACATAATGACTTGTTTTATACACGAGCGGCAGTCTGTTACAAGTGACATCAAAAGGTGTAAGATATTTTCTTGAGTTACTTAAGATACTTAGGCTATGGGGAACATTTTAGCTAAAATTACTTTATGGATTAAAGATGGGTTCCCTTATTTTCATTTATGAAAATGAAAATGCTAATATCTATATGAATAGAAAGTAGAGGTGTTCTAATGAGTTGGAAAAATACCAGTTTGTCTCACATGTCCATAATCAATTCAGAATTAGATAAATTAGAAGAGAATTACATGCAGAATTCCAAAGAGTGACTAATCAATACAGGTCAAAAAGTCTTTTTTTGTTTATCCAGACTGTACATACATGGACATTTATGATTGGTTAAAACTCTTAATTATATGCAATAAGAACATAATGATATGATTAAGAATACATGATAATTCATTAGAAACACCAATTAATCAAATAGTTTACAGAATTTGACACTGAAAAATAAGGAAACCCATCTCTAAGTCAATCTAGTAAAAATTATTTGTTAAGAAGTGGGAAGTTTCCAAATGGGAAAGTAAATACCATATGGATAGTATCTGGTATAAATTCAGTCTGAATGCATGAACACTGCCACTTTTTACGTCACATGTGTTTATGAACAAATTGGATTTTGGAGTTGCTCTGAGTCCCCTTTATAGCCCTGCAACATGGACTGCGGCCATTTGCGACCTTACGGTAATTAAAATGTACTTGTCATTGGCAGACAAGTAGTCAGTAAAGAGTCCCTTTAAAATTACAAATTCTACATCGGAATCAACCAGTGACATATGCCACTATATTGGCTCGTTTGTAAAAAAATCTATGAGCATGGTGCACTTCATTTTTATAGCGTTATGGAGATGTTATAATGCTTGTGTTGATTCTATGGTGATCTCAACAGTTTTTATTGGCGATGATGCCTCCCACCATATGGTAGCTATAGCTTCATTGACCTTTATGGCAACCTTATGGCAACCTTGAGCAGCTCAGTAAAGACGCATTTCCGGTATAACAGGGCTATTACTTTTAAAGGTTTCAAATTCTACTTCCCATTTATATGAGAAGTAACGAATACAACATAAGCTTGGCATTAAACTAGTTTCATATAACAAAGTAACATTAATGACACGAGAGATTACTCTTGACAAGGTATAAAGGTGGAATTGACAGGTCATGTCACTATTGCGTGTCAACAAAAATTGTCTAATACTTTCTCATTAAAGATGTGTTACCATGTAGATCAATCTGTCTCTATTCCAGCATGATGTCACAGATGTTAGCTGGTGTAGAGACAGAAAATAAAGGCCTTGTCAGACGGGACTTTCTGCATCTCTGCAGGTGAGGGGTCAATAAATCTATTTAGATATCTTGGATCTGCAAAACCCAGATATATTTGGAAAGATGAATGTTTTTGTAGTTTAGTCATACCATCATTTTCTTCGTACACCATTTATGTCACATCTCCGGTTTCATCAGATTTTTTTTTTTTTGACCAAAAATGGGATCACATCAGAAATTAAAGATAGTGGACAACATATACGCCCAGCACAGCATGCGGATATTAGAAACGAACTACTTTTTAAGTTTCATCAAAATCGGTTGAAAACTAACAGCATATTCAAGATTTCGGGACAAGGGCAATAGCTCAATTTCGAACTTGATCTTCGTTTTATGAATATATATACACATACTGAATTTCATTTGATTCTAACAAAAAATCTAGTTTTTAGAAAACTGAGTGCACAGCCAAAAGTTCAAAGGTCACAGAGTCAAGTGATAATAACAAAACAAAAGTTAAGGTGAGGCCCAATACTAATTTACAGTTAAGGTAATCTAATATCAAGATTTAAAAAAAAATTTGGGAGGTGTGAAAAATCCCCATCAATCAAGGCCTATATTTTCTGACTTTACTCCAGCTGACAACTGTCAATATCCATCAGAGGCTGGAATATAAGCAGATATGTTCAGATCAATCTGTATCAATGAGAAGTAATTAAATCTTTTAAGAAGGAACAAATCCTTTGCTTGTTCAGAATAATCATTTTACTGCCGAGAGCTTTCAGAGATAATCCATTGACAAAGAGCGGTTTTCGTTTAATTTAATATTAACTGTACAGCTGATTCCTATTCTAATCAATTTTATCAAGATGCAGATGCCAAATTTACAATGTACATAGTTTGCAGGAATAAATTTCAAATTCGAGTTGTGTGCTTTTGTTTTTAATATAGCCACTTCAGTTAGGGTCTTACGACAGCCATTTGTCAAATGAACCTTTTGACCAATCAAATTTCTTCCCTCTCAGTTATGGTTAAAAGGTTAATTTGACGAACATTGAGCTGAAGTCAAGAGTCAGGATTCGGCATCTTAAGCCTTGGCAGAATATTCATAAATTTTCAACGTGTGGTTAATTGTCTCCACATACTTGTTATTCAATTGTTGACTGTATTCAAATGAGAATCAGTGCCCAATTTTATCATAGCATTATACAATAACATTTCCAGGTCTTTTTTTATATATGGCATTATAGCAGTCAGGGTTAGATTCAGGCGTTATCGCATGGCAGTCTGCGATTCAAAATGACCCCTTTTACAATCCAAAACTAGAAATATATAGCAACTCTGTAATCTAAAGGAATTGAGGTCATTGTCAACATCTTCTTGAAGATTTACTACTGGAATATTTTAAATTGGTGCCGAATGTTCAAAGATGTGAATCAAACTTTAACTTGATAAGCCTAAACTATAATTGGGTGCGATAAATTGTTCATCAAATTTTTCAGCCTAAATTGAACTCTGATAGCAGCCTCAGGTGAAAGTGCCTAAATAGTAGAAGCCAATCTGATTCCTCTTCTTACATCCTCAAAGATGGTTTAAAAATCTACAGTCATTACATATATACTACCATTTTGCCGACATCATTGGATGTTGTTTTTCAATTCATAATTAAGACTGTAATATATCTGTTTTCGAAGCATTTGGGAAATTTTTGACATTCATTCTTGAAACAAATCTACGAACAAATTTCATTAAAATCTCATCTGCTAGTTGAAATGTAAATATAATGGGTAAATGTTCGGAAATGAAGAGTTGTAGAGTATTCCTTGAGGATAGAAAGAAAGCCTTGCTGTCAGTTATACCAGAAAATAACTCGTGTGAAGTGTTTAGATATGGTTGGTGAATTGTAAATCTATTTTGGGTTTAACAAATCGAATAACGAAGCTTTGGCATATTAAAACGCGCTTTTTTTTTTGAGAATTAGTGCTTGATTGAGTAACCAGAAATCAGTTGATGGATACTAAAAGTTTTTATATACAGAATACAATTTTATAAATGGAGTCCTACTTTTCTGCACCATATGAGACAATGAAGACCAGCAATGACATAAAGTGTGCAACAAGGAAAATTTGAAGACAGCGGATTAGCCTGCCCTTTTTTAATTTCAATACAGTTTTAAGAAATAAAATGAATGGAGTTTTATGTCCTACTTTTCTGCACCATATGAGCTAATGAAGGCAGGCAACGCCATGCAGGGTGCAATGAGGAAAATTCTGCCAGGACAGCAACCTGCTCTTTTTCGATTTCAAACTGTTGAGGGATTGTTAACATGCACAGGCTGTAGCAGATGGGCCTCGATTTATTGTCCCATCTGAACAACTAGATGCTTTTTTAATGTCAGCCCCACAATTTTATGGTATAATTCCAAATCTTGCAAAAAATCACACTTAAAGGGACTGTAAAGAGGTTTTCTACATTTTTTATGTGTATCAGGGACACTGATAGCATCAATTTGTACCATACCAATTTTAAATCAGACGTCTGTGGTTCCTACAATTCCACCAAAACTATGACATCATTAAGCGCTTAAGGCTTTTTGTGATAAAGCATATTTGCTATCAGTGTCCAAGATACACATACAAAATTTACAAAGCCTCTTTACGATCTCTTTAAAACCCACATTATGGTTGTAAGATTTTTTGGAAAATTGGGTCCCTTAGTTGTTCTTGAGAACTAGTTTTTTTTCTCTAATTCCTTTGAAAACAGAATCACATGAAAATGGCACGAGCTAATGAAATGCTAAATATACATTTGTCACACCTTCAATGACATAATGTTAGATAACAGCCAGGTTATTTTCGTTTAGACTAATTAAATCAGCTAGAAATAGTTTCTCTAGCAGCTTAAAGTGGAACTTACATGGCATATTCAATGTATCTTGCGTCACTAATGACTCGCAGGAATCTTTGGAATTATGAAATAAATGGTCTCAGAATGATCTGATGTTGGTAATAATAAATAAACCAAGTACTACTAGTTTGCTTACTTTGACACTAAAAAAATAAGGAAACCCATCTTTAAAACAATAAAAGCAAATAGAACTTCCCAACAAACCTTTTACATGTCTCTATTTATAAAGTTAACAAAAGAGAAATTTGCAGGAATTGATTTATTTAATGCCATTTTCAAAAAAATTTTTGAAACCTAACAGACTTCAGAATTTTTTTTTTCTAATAATCAATTTCGACAAAAATGAAAGTTGTCATGGCAACATAAGACATTCGAACACAGTATTTAAATTTAAAAAAGGACAAAAGAAAACAATTTGAATTGATCTTTCCAGAAAATATTATCTAATTTGGCATGAAATTTATGGGTAGCCATTACAGATGCCAGACGTTTTTGTCTTTTTCTCATTAATTTTGATACTGGTCTAAAAAATAATAATAGAGCTAATCGGGTGGTAGACATTTTTTTCTACGCACGGAAAACACAGATCATAAGAGTGTCTTAAGTAGAAATGTTACAGTAATTTTTCTTGATTAGCCAATCAAATCCCTCAAGACATTCCAATTTCTTGACTGTCATAGTTGTAATCTGCGTTTAAAATTAAGAATAAGCCAAATGTTATCTTAACACAGTTTGCCAGGAAAGCGGCAAAAGCCTGCTCTTTTGCGATTTCCAACTGTCCAGGGGGGCTAGCATGATTTCTATGTCTCTCCGCGCTGCAATTTCAAGTAAAAGAGAAAATTACATCCATCTGAGCAATCCCAACTAGAGTTTTGTCTTAGCAATCTGGTTTGTTAGTAGTTGACATGTTAAATATTTGCCATTGACTAGTGTCTTGAATACGTATGTAAATAGTCTTCAGAAGTACTCTACTAGAAATATACGAAAATCAGACAATTCCTTCAAAAATATCTCAAACTAGGAATTTCTTTTCCTTTTCCCATATATATATATTTTCTATATATTGCAAAGTATCTTAAATTGACGAGTCATCATTATAACATTCAAACTCTGATAATTCTGAACACACATGGATTTAAAGGCTCAAATTTCGACAGTGAGATGTGATCGCTATTACTGATTGGCTTAGGTAAAAAATTCCTGTTTCTGAGATGAAAGTACGATTGGTCAAATCGCGTCGCAAACCTGTCCCTTTAATGTTTACTTTCAGCAGAAGCTGATATCACAGACTATGTCTTGCCAGCCATTTTGTCCTAAATGTAATAGATTGTAGACATAGAATCTGAAATTAGATTTGATTGGCTAAGTAAAAACTAACAATAGAGCAGTATATGTGTGGAAAACATATTCCAAATACAGCAATTAGTCCTTGATGCCATGGCAACGAGAGTCATGTTTTCCTATTTATCAACTCATAAAGATTGGATTATCCCATTAGAGGATATCATATGATATGCTGCTAATTGGAACCAGGTCCGTTGGTTGGTAGATGGCAGGTCAACGTTCGCTTCCAGCAGATGCTGATATCGCAAACTAGGTAGTTGTTGGTAGTCATAGTAATTGGAACCTGGACATAAAGTCTACAAAATTTGGCAGACGGGCAACGCAATGAGAGAAATTTTGCCATGACAGTGGCATAAGTCTGCTCTTTTTCAATTTCCAACTGTCGAGAGATCTTTAACATGCACAGCCTGTAGTACACGAAAGACTGGGTATTTTTTCTTAACCACATCACCGACAGGGTGAAACCTGGTTGAAAAATCCGAAGGTATCATCTCGACCCATGCTTAAACCCTGCACCTTTGGCTTAGCAAGTAAACGTCTTACTCACTCAGCCACCGTGGCTCCCTATCTTCAAGACAGAGCATTCTCATTTGATTAGATTCATTTCCTTTCAATTGCATTACCGCACGTGACCTTCGGCATAGTGGAAAATCAATTGGAGATTTTTTGTCTCATATGCCCGCAGCCAGTCAGTGAAACTCTTGACAAGACTCTAGTCTAGTGACAAAAATCAACAACCAAGACGGTTTGTATGCCCACACCATATAGAAGACCAATACTACAGACATTTGAAAAAACAGGATTCTTGCCTTAGGATAGCAAAAAAAAAAACCCATAAAACCTTGATCATTTAAAGCTTCTTAAAAACCAAGCACAAGGCACAATAAAAATATTAACTTCTCCCACACAAATATCATTTTCAGTATAAGTCGGTTGAATAAAAAAGGCTTTGACAGTTGTTGTCAAATTTATCAGGTCTTATATGAAATGTGATTGGGGGTAAAGTAATACAAGGGTTACCGTTAACCAGGCACCAGGCACCATTTAACTGTGGCGTTAAATAACTCAAGATGCCCCAATTTACTTTCACCAGGCATCACCTAACTCTGGTGTTAGGTAACCAAAGATAGGTAACCAAAGATACCTCTATTTACTTTCACCAGGCATCACCGAACTCTAGTGTTAGGTATCCAAAGATACCTCTATTTACTTTCACCAGGCATCACCTAACTCTGGTGTTAGGTAACCAAAGATACCTCTATTTACTTTCACCAGGCATCACCTAACTCTGGTGTTAGGTAACCAAAGATACCTCTATTTACTTTCACCAGGCATCACCGAACTTTGGTGTTAGGTAACCAAAGATACCTCTATCTACTTTCACCAGGCATCACCGAACTCTGGCCTAGTACATATCCCATAGTTGTTAGCCAAAGGGCAAGGACAGGTATAATCTGAGCCGAGATCAGGGTGACTCTCAGAAGGACTGGTACAGGCATCAGAATTCTTCTTATCATGATGAGGATTTGAGAGGAGAGTTAGCTGATGTTACCAGAGAACTGTGGGTAATTGAGAGAAAATATGGTGAATTCAACCAGTGACAAAACAGAACAATAAAATAATAAAATCTCAATTCTTTTATTTGTGGCTTATGGCCATTTAACTTTAAAACTACAGTCATGAAAATAATTAAAGTTTAATGCCCGTATCACAGACTCCTGTCTTTAATTATATATAATTTGAGTAATGCTTTAGTTTCCTACTGCCGCACACTGATCTGAACTAAAGTCAGGTTTTTTCAAGACATATTTTCCTGAACGGTAATGAATGGAGTTTTACATCCTACTTTTCTGCACATTGGCAACACCATGCAGGGTACAAAAAGGGAAATTTTGCCAGGACAAATGCAGGCTAATGCAGCTTTCCTAACAAAATTTCCCTCATTGCACCCTGCATGGTGTTGCCCATTCATTTCATTTTTCATTTGGATCACCCTAATGATTCGAAAGAAGATAATTCTAATTTTAATATTGAGAGTTTCATTAATATAATCAATGTTCTTGAAGGCAAGTTTCTAGAACTTTTGCAGTATGATTAATCAAGTGAAAATTAAAGAAAGTGAAGAACAATAGGCTAACGAAGCTTAATTATGATCAAAGAATTATTTTTAATTAGTGTCATCAGAAATCAATTTCTATTTTGATCTACAAGACTGAACATCATTTAAATTTAAACTTTATGGTTTCTTTGTTTTCAAACAATGTTTATGGATGTTTAAATGAATGATTTTATAAAGTTTTAGACTAATTTGGATAAAGATTTTTTCGGTTTGCTCCTCAGAAAAATCTGCCAAATATTAGCGGTATGCAAGATGTAAGAATTGGTAGATGTTTTCGATGTGTCTTGTGCACTAAAAATAAAATTTTGGTTGGTAAGTGTAACTTAAATTCCGATGCCTTTAAAGAGGTATTTCGCTTTTTAGTAAAAAGTTTTCATTGTCAAAAATGTTGTAAATTATATCTGAAAATATGCTATTCATATCTATGTATCTTCTTGATCAAACCGAAATTGTTTTAAAAGGGTTAATTAAAAAATGTCCCTTTAAATAATGGTTTTGATGGGTATGTGATTTTGTTTTACTGTTGAACTATGGGATATGTGATTGTGTTTTGCTGTTGAGCTATGGGATATGTGATTGTGTTTTGCTGTTGAGCTATTGGTATGTGATTTTGTTTTACTGTTGAGCTATGGGATATGTGATTGTGTTTTGCTGTTGAGCTATGGGTTAATGTGATTGTGTTTTGCTGTTGAGCTATGGTTTTGTTGTTAATTTGATTGTGTTTTGCTGTTAATGTGATTCTGTTTTGCTGTTGAGCTATGGTTTTGATGGGCATGATTTTTGTGTTTTGATGGGCATGATTTTTGTGTTTTAATGGGTATGTGATTTTGTTTTACTGTTGAGCTAATCTTTTAATGGTATGCGATTGTGTTCTGCTGTTGAGCTGTGGTTTTGATGGGCATGTGAATGTGTTTTGCGTCGAGCTATGGTTTTGATGGTATAATTTTTGTGCTTTGATGGG
>NW_008707828.1:213699-216147 GCF_000327385.1 Lottia gigantea | reverse complement strand
ATAGAAGTAGTTAGCGTCCACTGTCTTATAAACAGTTTCTATATATATATTAATTTATAACTTTATAACTGTGATATTTGGTAATATAGTTGATAGAAGTAGTTATAACGTCCATTGTCTTATAAATAGTTTCTATATATATTAATTTATAACTTTATAACTGTGATATTTGGTAATATAGTTGATAGAAGTGGTTAGTGTCCACTGTCTTATAAATAGTTTCTATATATATTAATTCTTAACTTTATACCTGTGATACCGTATTTGATAATATAGTTGATAGAAGTGGTTAACATCCACTGTCTTATAGTTTCTATACACATTAATTTATAACTTTATAACTGTGATATTTGGTTATATAGTTGATAGAAGTGGTTAGCGTCCACTGTCTTATAAATAGTTTCTATATATATTAATTTATAACTTTATAACTGTGATATTTGGTAATATAGTTGATAGAAGTAGTTAGCGTCCACTGTCTTATAAATAGTTTCTATATATGTTAATTTATAACTTTATAACTGTGATATTTGATAATATAGTTGATAGAAGTGGTTAACGTCCACTGTTTTATAAATAGTTTCTATATATATTAATTTATAACTTTATAACTGTGATATTTGGTAATATAGTTGATAGAAGTAGTTAGCGTCCACTGTCTTATAAATAGTTTCTATATATGTTAATTTATAACTTTATAACTGTGATATTTGATAATATAGTTGATAGAAGTGGTTAACGTCCACTGTTTTATAAACAGTTTCTATATATATTAATTTATAACTTTATAACTGTGATATTTGGTAATATAGTTGATAGAAGTAGTTAGCGTCCACTGTCTTATAAATAGTTTCTATATATGTTAATTTATAACTTTATAACTGTGATATTTGGTAATATAGTCGATAGAAGTGGTTATTGTCTTATAAATAGTTTCTATATATATTAATTTATAACTTTATAACTGTGATATTTGGTAATATAGTTGATAGAAGTGGTAACCGTCCATTGTCTTATAAACAGTTTCTATATATATTAATTTATAACTTTATAACTGTGATATTTGGTTATATAGTTGATAGAAGTAGTTAGCGTCCACTGTCTTATAAATAGTTTCTATATATATTAATTTATAACTTTATAACTGTGATATTTGGTAATATAGTTGATAGAAGTGGTTAACATCCACTGTCTTATAAACAGTTTCTATATATATTAATTTATAACTTTATAATTGTGATATTTGGTAATATAGTTCATAGATGTGGTTAACGTCCACTGTCTCATAAATAGTTTCTAGATATATTAATTTATAACTTTATAACTGTGATATTTGGTAATATAGTGATAGATGTGGCTAACATCCACTGTCTTATAAATAGTTTCTATATATATTAATTTATAATTTTATAACTGTGATATTTGGTAATATAGTTGTATTATTGTCTTATAAATAGTTTCTAGATATATCAATTTATAACTTTATAACTGTGATATTTGGTAATATAGTTGATAGAAGTGGTTAACGTCCACTGTCTTATAAATAGTTTCTATATATATTAATTTATAACTTTATAACTGTGATATTTGGTAATATAGTTGATAGAAGTGGTATAGCATCCATTGTCTAATAAATAGTTTCTATATATATTAATTTATAACTTTATAACTGTGATATCTGGTAATATAGTTGATAGAAGTAGTTAGTGTCCACTGTCTCATAAATAGTTTCTAGATATATTAATTTATAACTTTATAACTGTGATATTTGGTTATATAGTTGATAGAAGTGGTTAACGTCCATTGTCTAATAAATAGTTTCTATATATATTAATTTATAACTTTATACTGTGATATTTGGTAATATAGTGATAGATGTGGTTAACATCCACTGTCTTATAAATAGTTTCTATATATATTAATTTATAATTTTATAACTGTGATATTTGGTAATATAGTTGATAGAAGTGGTTATTGTCTTATAAATAGTTTCTAGATATATTAATTTATAACTTTATAACTGTGATATTTGGTAATATAGTTGATAGAAGTGGTTAGCGTCCACTGTCTTATAAATAGTTTCTATATATATATTAATTTATAACTTTATAACTGTGATATTTGGTAATATAGTTGATAGAAGTGGTATAGCATCCATTGTCTAATAAATAGTTCCTATATATATTAATTTATAACTTTATAACTGTGATATCTGGTAATATAGTTGATAGAAGTAGTTAGCGTCCACTGTCTTATAAATATTTTCTATATATGTTAATTTATAACTTTATAACTGTGATATTTGGTTATATAGTTGATAGAAGTAGTTAGCGTCCACTGTCTTATAAATAGTTTCTATATATATTAATTTATAATTTTATAACTGTGATATTTGGTAATATAGTTGATAGAAGCGGTTATTGTCCACTAAATAGTTTCTATATATCT
>NW_008707828.1:149190-213649 GCF_000327385.1 Lottia gigantea | reverse complement strand
CTGGTTACAAACTGGTTAAAAGGAATTCCAATTTTCAATCGTCTGTGGTTGCTGCAATTCCACTAACACTAAGTGTTTGATGACATCTTATGTAATAAATCAAATTTTGCAGGTATTGATGTCATCAAACATTTATTTTTGTGGAATTACAGTAACCAAAGACGTTTGACTGAAAATTGGAGTAGTGCAAATTGATGCGATAAATGCCCCTGATACACAAAAAATTAGAAAACCTGTTCACAATCTCTTTAAGCTTGATACTTTCTAACCCTGTCCATCACTATTATTGAAATATAGAACCTGTGTCTGCTAATATAATCATTACAGATCAGACTCAATAAAAAAACAGGAAATGAAGAGAATGGTTGAAAAGTTAATCTAAGATCTAGAGAGATGACAGGTTAAAAGCTTTTTCTATTTATTTGATGTTACATAGAGAATGGAAGGTGTCAATGGTTTCCGTCTTAGATTACTTCTGGTTTTGATTTATCATCATAAAGTTTTCATATTGTAAATAGGTAATAGTCCATTTGCCTCTATTCCAGCCTCTGATAGATATTTTGAAAATTGTGGGCTAGTGCAGAGACAGAAAAACTTGGCCCTGTTTTATGGGGATTTTAGACATGGTTTTAGTTGGTGTTATTGTTACATTGGATATACATAAGTCTGAAATATTTACCTCTATTTCAGTTTCTGATAAATAGTTTGAAAGGTGTGGGCTAGAGTAGACAGAAAAACTAGGTCCTGTTTTATGGGGATTTTATACTTGGTTTTAGTTGGTGCTATTATTACACTGGATATACATTAGTCGGAAACATCCGTTCCAGCCTCTGATAGTTATTTTGAAAATTGTCGGCTAGTGCAGACACTGTTTTATGGGCCTGATAATTTGACGCCATCTAAAAATCTTACAGCGATACTTCAATAAACCATGTGGGCGTATAAAAAAAACTGTAGCCTCTATTGTGTTCACAAGCCAATTGTGGACGGATGGACCAATGCACAGACTGACGGACAGAAAGGGGCAATGACAATATACGACAACATTATAATGTGAGCATATAAAAATATATATTGAGAATACAGAACAGTGAAATGGTGCAATATGAATATCTAATCAGAATCTTAACTGTGAAAATCTCAGACTGTCATTTTCATGCATTATCAATTCTCTGGAGGCGCCAGAAAATGTAATAATATACATTAATAATAACTACATTTCCAGGAATTCTTTTATGCCTTTGTCGATAAAAAATCTTCTTTATAAAATATTAATAGATACCCGTAATGTGTTGAATCAGAGCATTGATGTTGGTTTGCACTGGTACATAGAAGGAAATGAAATGAATGGAGTTTTACGTCCTACTGTCGAAAGATCTTTAACATGCAAAGCCTGAAGCACACAGGGCCTCGGTTTATTGTCCCATCTGAATGACTAGACATTTTTTCCATGTCAGCCCCCTCTTATCTGCGTCAGTGACAGGGGGATAAATCCGAAGGTATGCTGGGATTGAACCCTTGACCTTCAGGTTAGCGAGCAAGCCTCTAACTAACTGAGCTCCCATAGAAAGAAAGAACTATATTTTACATGGATAACCTTAGGTTCACAGTTAAGGATCCTTTCTACCAGTTGGTTTTTGGCAGAACCTCTTGGCATTGATCTTTCCGAGATTATCTGTACCCATTTACAGCTGGGTCGACTGGAATTATAAGTAAAGATGACTTATTCAAGGTTTTCAGACTTTCACATGCTGATTAAGATTGGAACCCACAGCCGCCATTTGCTCCACGTTACCAAGTACATAATTTCATTTAAAAAACCAACAGTCTTACCGAGAAAGTGCTGGGTATCACCAATACAAGGCTTGTGATTCGATATGTATTACTATATGGATAATGGGATAAAATTTTCTATAAATATTAATTTATAACTTTATAACTGTGATATTTGGTAATATAGTTGATAGAAGTGGTTATTGTCTTATAAATAGTTTCTATATATATTAATTTATAACTTTATAACTGTGATATTTGGTAATATAGTTGATAGAAGTGGTTATTGTCTTATAAATAGTTTCTATATATATTAATTTATAACTTTATAACTGTGATATTTGGTAATATAGTTGATAGAAGTGGTTAGTGTCCACTGTCTTATAAATAGTTTCTATATATGTTAATTTATAATCTTATAACTGTGATATTTGGTAATATAGTTGATAGAAGTGGTTAGTGTCCACTATCTTATAAATAGTTTCTATATATATTAATTCATAATTTTATAACTGTGATATTTGGAAATATAGTTGATAGAAGTGGTTAGTGTCCACTGTCTTATAAATAGTTTCTATATATGTTAATTTATAATCTTATAACTGTGATATTTGGTAATATAGTTGATAGAAGTGGTTAGTGTCCACTATCTTATAAATAGTTTCTATATATATTAATTCATAATTTTATAACTGTGATATTTGGTTATATAGTTGATAGAAGTGGTTAGTGTCCACTGTCTTATAAATAGTTTCTATATATATTAATTTATAACTTTATAACTGTGATATTTGGTAATATAGTTGATAGAAGTGGTTAGTGTCCACTATCTTATAAATAGTTTCTATATATATTAATTCATAATTTTATAACTGTGATATTTGGAAATATAGTTGATAGAAGTGGTTAGTGTCCACTGTCTTATAAATAGTTTCTATATATGTTAATTTATAATCTTATAACTGTGATATTTGGTAATATAGTTGATAGAAGTGGTTAGTGTCCACTATCTTATAAATAGTTTCTATATATATTAATTCATAATTTTATAACTGTGATATTTGGTTATATAGTTGATAGAAGTGGTTAGTGTCCACTGTCTTATAAATAGTTTCTATATATGTTAATTTATAACTTTATAACTGTGATATTTGGTAATATAGTTGATAGAAGTGGTTAGTGTCCACTGTCTTATAAATAGTTTCTATATATATTAATTTATAACTTTATAACTGTGATATTTGGTAATATAGTTGATAGAAGTGGTTAGTGTCCACTGTCTTATAAATAGTTTCTATATATGTTAATTTATAACTTTATAACTGTGATATTTGGTAATATAGTTGATAGAAGTGGTTAGTGTCCACTGTCTTATAAATAGTTTCTATATATATTAATTTATAACTTTATAACTGTGATATTTGGTATTATAGTTGATAGAAGTGGTTAGTGTCCACTGTCTTATAAATAGTTTCTATATATGTTAATTTATAACTTTATAACTGTGATATTTGGTAATATAGTTGATAGAAGTGGTTAGTGTCCACTATCTTATAAATAGTTTCTATATATATTAATTTATAACTTTATAACTGTGATATTTGGTAATATAGTTGATAGAATTGTTAGCGTCCATTGTCTTATAAATAGTTTCTATATATATTAATTTATAACTTTATAACTGTGATATTTGGTAATATAGTTGATAGAAGTGGTTAACATCCATTGTCTTATAAATAGTTTCTATATATATTTAGTTATAACTTTATAATTGTGATATTTGGTAATATAGTTGATAGAATTGTTAGCGTCCATTGTCTTATAAATAGTTTCTATATATATTAATTTATAACTTTATAACTGTGATATTTGGTAATATAGTTGATAGGAGTGATTAGCATCCATTGTCTTATAAATAGTTTATATCTATATTAATTTATAACTTTATAACTGTGATATTTGGTAATATAGTTGATAGAAGTGGTTACCGTCCATTGTCTTATAAATAGTTTCTATATATATTAATTTATAACTTTATAACTGTGATATTTGGTAATATAGTTGATAGGAGTGGTATAACATCCACTGTCTAATAAATAGTTGCTATATATATTAATTTATAACTTTATAACTGTGATATTTGGTTATATAGTTGATAAAAGTGGTTAGCGTCCACTGTCTTATAAATAGTTTATATCTATATTAATTTATAACTTTATAACTGTGATATTTGGTTATATAGTTGATAGAAGTGGTTAGTGTCCATTGTCTTATAAATAGTTTCTATATATATTAATTTATAACTTTATAACTCTCTTCCAGACATTTCCTTCCTTCCTTGATCATGATGTATACATTGTGAAGTCTCTAGAGTTCTGACTGAGTAAAATAATGAGATTTAATATGTGTCACAGGGGAGTCTATGTTGACTTACTCAGGTGCAGATTAACTGCAACCTTTCTCCTGCGATAAAATCATCAATTAACAAATTCAATCGTGGGGAAAACAACCCACAAAATCTGTTAATCTCTATATCCTCTAGACAGTAGCGAATTTAAGGGGAGAACTATTGCCCTATCTTTACGCCTGTGAAAGGTCTTATTTTGAAGTGAAAATTAAGCCTTCTAAATGCTCAAAATTCATCTCAGGCCGTCTGACATCTGTTGCTTCTGGTGGTCTAAGGCAGGCCCCGGTTCGCCGGTCTAAAGGGCTTTGGGCCCTCAGGCCTTGCCGAGACACCTGTCATTTTTGGCCTCCCCAAAAGGCATTTTGTAGTTACTCCTGCCTCTGAATTATCTTTTCTGGGATAGTTCAGAATAGATGCTTGGATTTTCCACAGATGATCATAACTGGACATTGTTTTCTGACCAATGGTTTCAGTCCCCTTATCTTAGGATTCTAGAGTGCCACAGCTGTGCCATATGCTCTGAATAGAGGTACAGAGATTTCCAGTCATTCTGAAAATCAAAGTAACCCAAAGACATTAGAACTAAGCATCACCCATCAGTGATTTTGAATATTTTGGTAGTGGCTCAACTAGATGATTGGAGGGTCTGTGGACTTCAGTTGATTCCCAATGCTCTCCTGAATTCAGAGACTTCTCTGTAAAGCAATTTATGGCCTGTTAATATTTTTTCTATAGTGGGGGTCTGTGGGTTTGGTTCAACCATTCCCTATTGTAGTTGAGTCACTGTATTTTGGTTGAACATCTGATGTACCACATCTCCTTTTAGAGCCTTAACCAGTTACATAAATCAACCAAGTATTAACGATCAACACCGCAAACACGAAACCCACAATGTGTAACAACATATTGACGAAATATTGGTAGCAGATAATGAAGTTTCACATGAGGAAGTATATCAATCATAAGTGATAATGAAAAGTGGTATCAGGTGTTACAGGTGAACAGTTGGCATTTTTCGCGGATTGAGAAGTACTAAAACCCAGAAAATCGCATAATCCCTTCAAATATACCTCAAACTAGAAATTTCACTGTCTATTTCTCTATGTATGTTTTCTATAATATACTATCATAGTATCATAGTATTTGAGTAAAATTTTCAACTTTCAAACGCGAATAATTATGGACACACATGGATTTGAAATTTCAACGATGAGCTGTGAACACTATTAGTGATTTTGTAAGCTTAAAAAAATCCTGTTTCTGAAACTAAGGTATGATTTGTCAAACAGATAGTGGAGGTACTCCTTTAAATGACACAAAGATAGCTGTTCCTTCCTCCTTCTGTTTCTGTTTTTTAACTGTTTTGCACCAAATGACTTAGTTCAGATAAAGGACGTGGAATTGTCCATTAGCTGTTATTAAAAGGACGCAAACAAGTCAGTAAACAATCCATTATTTTAAACCATCACATGTAAAAAAGTCATTACCGTGAAATCGTTTTACTATTTGGAATTCTAAAGATAAGTAAAGTTTGAAGTTCGGAAGAAAAAGTGATGTTTAATTATCTATCAAAATGTGTCAATAAAAATCAGTAACTAATTCGTTTAAAAGGTCTATTAAAAATTTTTCTTTCAATAATTACATCTAGTGTTTTTGAACTAAAATCATATTAAAGGGAGATTCCGCTTTTTTTTTAGGTCAACATATTTTTTTTGCCCAAATTTGTGAAAACAATACACCAAAATTTTAGTAATAATCTTGTCCATGGTAGATTAGATCTCCTTTCATTAACTCCCTGAAACAATTGCTTTGCATTTCTGAATTTTTAGTCTTTATTGTAAATCTCTCCAGAAGTAGGTAATTTTCTATCAAATTGATGTATTCCAAAGCTGAAATCTATAGTCTCTACTTGTGACCTAGGCCAGTGCTTCTATAAGAGAGTATCTCTTATAAAACCGTACACCAGAATCTAAAACAATGTGTCCCTTAATGTATCTGAAAGTTTTAACTAAAACAATCCAGCCATTAATTTTTAACCATCAAAACTATTTAAAAACATTACGTATCGTTTTTAAGCTCGTTAATACATTTTGTATGCTGTTTGAAAACTACTGTAAGAATTTAAGTAAATTAAACCCCAAATTGTAGAGAAATATGTCTCCTACATAATCTAAAGGTTTCAACTAATAATATCGAGTCATTATAAAGCCTAACACCAAAACCAGATCAAACTGCTTAATTAAAAATGAGTACCCTCTCTGTTTTTAATTAACCCTTTTAAACAAATTCAATATGATCAAGTAGATACATAGATATAAATAACATATTTTATGACGTTTTTGATATTGAAAATTTTTTTTATCAAAATATCGGGAATACCACTTTAAAAATTTAAAATTTCTAGTATAAAAGACCAATAGCATCCTGGCATTAATTTTCCAGGAAGCCCACACATAGCATCAATTTTTCTTAAAAATAAGGACTTCTTGTACACGTGTGAAATGAAGCAAAAGTTGGGTCTAATTTTAATTAAATTGTGTATTTGGTATAAGATGCACATTTATAAGAATAATAACAACACGAACAAGGGAAGATCTCAGTGGCCCTTTGACAGAAGACATCCCTAAATCTAAATTTTGAACTATTCCTTTTTTGCATACCGCAAAAAAAAGGTATCAAGTTCCAAAAGTGAGTTATTAGAGAATTGCATTGTTTAAGATAGAAATCTGTTCCACATCTAGATTTTAAGCGTCATCAATTGCCTCTATTTCCATTATTGGAATTATTTACATTCCACCTCCGAGATTTTATCACTCGACTCCCACCTACACTCTATTGTTGAAATTTCTTTTAATTAGACTTTTAACCAACTTTCATTGTGCAACTTTCCTGGTTGCCATGGAGATCTATGATGAGTTTGGACATGACTGTGTGTTTATTTAGTTAATGATAATGGCTTCAAAATTTGTTATTGACAAGTGAATGTTTTGTACTCTCTAATTTAAGTTGTTTTTAAAGGTATACTACCTCTTACGATGACCAAAAAATCAAAATTTTTCAACTTGGTTAAAATGAGTCTTTGTTCATCAGTGGACCTACCTGGTATCATAACTATACAACAGAATCTCTCTATAATCTAATAAATCTATAAAACTAAGTAATAATTCATTAAACTAAGTAATTTTGAAACTTGCTAAGAAGTGTTTTTCAATAATTATTTAGTTTAATAGATATATCATCTTATATAGAGATTCTATTCTTTAGTCATGACACCTGGTAAGTCTAACTGATGAATATGTTCCACAGAATACCACAAATTTATAAATTTTAGGATTTAATCATAATTAGTTTATGAAATTCTCAACAAATTGGCATAAATTTGTAGTTTAGTTCTTAAAATTATTGAGTTAGTAGGAATTTGTGGCAAGTGTTTTGGTACAAACACAGATTAAAAAATGTCCTAACAATTTCGTAATGTATTCTTAGTCATGGTTACTGAATCGTAATAAATTCACAAGTATTCCTCCTTATTTTAAGTGGATTCGTGAATTCAATAAAACAGCTGCTTTGTTGAACATCCATTTTGAAGCAGATGTCAAAGCCTGGGTGGAACCTTTTTATAGAAGCTATACCTCAAGAATTGTCCAGAAGGCAGTTTTATTCGTATTTAATTCGTACATGCTAATCCTCATGAATCTTAAAATTTACAGATCTAAATGATAAATTGAAAATAATGGCTCTTGCAATAGAGCCGTGACCAAAATACCAAAGACGAGACCTTAGTTGCAAGATAGTGCCGTGACCATAGACGTGACCTTAGTGACAAGACTTTTATATTTTGATTTAAAATAACCCCAAAAAAAGGATAGATGATTTTTATCGAGAGAAATATCAAGTAAAAGATTTGCTCTGACATGTTTCTCTAAAAATCAATAAAACATCAGGAACAAAGCATTAAAAAACACTTCCATTGTCGTAATTTTAGCACGCAATAAGATACACAACTTTAAAAAATGATGTATTGTTTTCAATTTATTCTAAGCTAGTTATATTCTTCCTATCTTTATAACTTCTTCCAAATCAGGTTTGACCCTCAATTGATTTTGCTTTTTAATTAATCATTTGGACTGCAATAAATAAGATTACAAACATTCTGCCCCCACAGTAATTATCCTTTAATTAATTTTGTTGAACACTTTATTATTATTGTCATGTTGACTGTTGGTAAAGATCCAACTGAAATGCTTACTTAGGCTACTTAAAGGGACAGATGCGCCATTTTGGGGGGTTGATTTAGGGTCTTGAATATTTGTAAATAGACTTCAGAAGTACTAGTCATCTATCAAAATTGTATAATTCCTTCAAAAATATCTCAAACTAGAAATTTCCATTTCTATTTCTGAATATATCTTTTCTATATATGGCAAAGTCTCAAGAAAAGATGACTTGTCTTATTTTTCAAACACAGATAATTTTGGACATACATGGTTTATAAAGACTCAAATTTCAACAGTGAGCTATGAACACTATTACTGATTAGCTAAAAAAAAACTAACAACTAGCTGTTTCTGAGTCTAAATTAGAATTGGTCAAATCGATGACGAACCTGTCCCTTTAAGGTTCTCTCATAACCACCGATCCTACTAAGATAACTACTTCTTGAGAATATTGTCTACTTATTGAAGTCAATAGAACTTCACCTGACATACTGTGCCATATCGTGGGTGGCGCTTGAAACCTTGTGTAACGATATATGATGTGAAATTACTTTTTGAGAAAAACGTAAAAAAAATTATTTGTACTTGTATTGTGTTAAAATCTTTTTTATTATTATTTTTTTTACTGCTATATTTGGTTTTCATTCTTTGAAAATATAAACCTTGTATAACAATTTGAGTATTCCCTACTATTCAACCAATAACTCGTATAATAATACAGTATATGAGGTTTTTCGTTTTCATCCTCAGAAAAAGGAACATTGAATCTTGTATAATAATATATTTTACAAGGTTTTAAATCTGACTGTTTATATACGTGTTATTTACAATCAAGCTAAGAATAAGAGGTTTTGATCACAAGATCCACGCTTTTACAAGCTTTCAAACAGTACCTTAAAGTCAAAATGACCCATGATATGGTGTTTCCAAAAGTAACACATGAAACACCTTGACAACAATACCTGGCACAGCAATTCTTACAGGGATATTCTGCTTTTTAGCAAAAAGTTTTCATTATCAAAATCATTGTAAATTATACCTGAAAGTATTTCTAAATTATGTTATTTATATCTATGCATCTACTTGATCAAAGTGAATTTGTTTTAAAAAGGTTAATTAAAAACGGAGAGTACTAATTGTTAATTAAGCAGTTTGACCTAGTTTTGATGTTCAGCTTTATGGCTAGATATTATTAGTTGAAACCATTAGAATACATAGGAGACATATTTCTCTACAATTAACCGTTTATTTTACTCTCAAGTCCATACAGTAGTTTTTTTAACAGCTTAACGAATGGCTGACAGGGTTTGGGTTTATTGTTCCAATGGAATAATTAAATACTTTTTCCATGTCAACCCCTCAAACCTGCATCACTGATCTTAATCCTAAGGTATTATCTCGACCTATGCCAGAATTGAATCCTGGACCTTCAGGTTAACGAGCAAGCGTCTAACTCACTGAGCGACTGTGGCTCCCACAACTTATTACAGACAAGCTTTATGTCATTATAGCTTGGGCAATCATGTATGTTATTTTCTATCAAGTCAAAGAATTTCTTAGATGTTTATGATAAATAATGAAAAATTTTAATCAGATGGAACTCAGTCAAGCTAAACAGTTGACATTTCTTTTACTTTTTAAAGATGGGTTTCCTTAATTTTTTAGTGTCAAATTACAGATTGGTTTCCTTATTTTCATTTACGAATAGAAAGTAGAGGTGTTCATTCATAAAATGTCCATGTATGTTCAGTCTGGATAAACAAAAAATCTTTTTGACCTTTCTTGATTGGTCACTCATTGGAAGTTCTGCTGGTAATTCTCTTCTAATTTAGCTAATTATGAATTAATTATGGACATGTGAGACAAACTGGTATTAAATCATTAGAACACCTTTATTTTCTATTCATATATGTATTCTGCGCATATACGTAGTCTTAGAATTCCTTTCCCAGACGCTAAGAAACCATTCACCAGAAACACCGGCCTCGTATCAATTATAATAGAAAACTTCAAATTTGATGTTTTAAATGATAGTTTTATAGAAACTATATAAAGAGTTTAAACATAGTTTCACCCATAATTAACATAATTCTTCGCATTGAAAATAAACTGGTCTATCCCTTTAAAGATGGGTTCCCTTATTTTTATTTATGAAAATGAAAATGCTAATACTTATATGAATAGAAAGCAGAGGTGTTCTAATGACTTGGAAAAATACCAGTTTGTCTCACATGTCCATAATTAATTCATAATTAGCTAAATTAGATGAGAATTACCAGCAGAATTCCAATGAATGACCGATCAAGAAAGGTTAGACTGTAGATACATTCACATTTATGATTGGTTAAAACTCTTAATTATATGCAATAAGAACATAATGATATGATTAAAATACATGATAATTCATTGGTGTTAATCAAATAGTTCTCTTAATTTGACACTAAGAAAATAAGGAAACTCATCTTTAATATATTCTCAATTTTAAATTTCCCCCCTGAAGATGTCTGGAACATTTTATAACTGTCAGCGCCAACGCCAAATGTGTCAAAGATAATTGTATCAGGAATGAAGTCAATACAACCTGTATCGCTACTAACAGAATCAAATCAATCGCATGATCATTTACCGATAAATCAAGTTCAACCTGGAAATCAGTGGTTGGACTTGATTGGAAGTATTGAGTGGGTGGTTGGAATTCACAGCGCTAAGTACTTGACACTGTATCCACGACTATGTACTTCATAGACACTGCAATTACAGTATAATTCAAGTATTTCCATCATATCGCCTTCTTCATATCTTTTATGAAATGATGAGAATACTTCAGTCAATCTCCATAATTAGTTGATAGTTTTCATCAGTCCAATACAGCTGTACATCAAATATAGTTACCTTTATGAGTTTATCAGGGAGACACAGTGGCTCAGTGAGTTAGACACTTGCACGCTAAACTGAAGGTCCAGGATTCAATCCCGACATAAGTCGAGATGGTACCTTTGAATTTATCAACGCGGTTTGGTGACATGGAAAAAGCGTCTAGTTGTTTGGATGGGACAATAAACCGAGACCCTGTTTCTGCGACATGCGGTACACATTAAAGGTGTTCATTAACACACATGGTGCAGAAAAGTAGGACGTAAAACTCCATTCATTTTATTCATTAAATGAGCACACATGAAAGTTGTTTTTTTGTTCTAAAACTAGAGAACAACTTCCTGTTTCAGACACTGAAATCTCACTAAATGCAAACCTGTTTAAACTGGAAAGTATAACCAATCAAAAAGGGAATATATCTGATTCTTTATTTCTCTAAGGTATCATAATGATATTAAGACTCAATTTCCATTACTCATAAAGATTGGCTGATATCTCTAAACTGTTTCTCTATATTTAAATAACGACCTTCAGATAGACTACCCAGATCATAAACAACGATAACAATACAAGTTGAATCAACGAGAATTATTCCTCAATATAAAGGGATAATTGCGACATTTTCTAAGGGTTGATTTGGGTCTTGAATATATGTAAATAGTCTTCAGATGTACTAGGAATGTACGATAATCGTGTAATTCCTTTAAAAATATCTCATACTATACTCACTTTCTATAGATGTCTTTTCTATATATCACAGAGTATCTTAAATTGACAAGTCATCATTTTAACATTCAGATGGGATCATTCTGGACACACACAAATTTGAAGGCTCAAATTTTTACAGTGAGCTGTGAACACTATTACTGATTGTTACATAGTCTAACAAAAAATTGTTACGCGATTTTCATATATTTCTAGTACTTCTGAAGACTACATATATTCAAGACTAAAATCAACTCCCCTAAAATGGCAAATCTGTAAATTAAGTTGTGTTATTTAATCAGATTTTATTTAAGTTAAAGGGACAGATAGGCATATATAGAAATAGTGAGTAAAATTCCTACTTTGAAGTATTTTTAAAGGAATAATTTGATTTTCGTACATTTGTAGTATTTCTGAAGATTATTTACATATATTCAAGACTAAAATCAAACCCCCAAAATGGCACACCTGTCCCTTTAATTTTTGAAAAAAAGGCCCCTGGTTTATGATAAATGATCATAAACATGGATTATACAGTCATGCTGGTGGTCTAATTGCCTACAATTAATAACAATAAATATTAAATCATTACTTGGTCAATATATTACGAGTATGATTCATGAAGACTTGTCATACATTAATTATCATTTCTACATACCCTATTAGTGGTTAGGGGGTAAAAGGTAACAAGTTACTACTCAACCAAAAGCACTGGCACAGGCTCAACTGAAAGCACTGGCACAGGGTTAAATCTGTCTGTTTTCTTGAAAATAAAGGTTTCGTCATTGTAAGATACTCTGTGATTTATAGAAAAGACATCTATAGAAATAGAAAGTGAAATACCTAGTTTGAGTTATTTTTGAAAGAATTATGTGATTTTCTTACATTTCTAGTACTTCTGAAGACTATTTACATATTTTCCAGGCTCAAATCAACACCTGAAAATTGAATACCTGTCCCTTTAAAATGTGAAACTGTGGTATGGTTTTTAAGTACCACACAAAATAACTGATGACATTTAAATTTGACTGTGTCATGATTAAAATAGGTAACCTACCGGTACATTCTGGTCAAATAGTTGGTCAATTAAAATGTTATGGCGTTTGCCATTTTTGAGGCTTGATTTGAGTCCTGAATATATGTAAGCAATCTTCATGTGTACAAAATCACATTCTTTCAAAAATATCTTAAACTAAGAATTTTACTCACTATTTCTATATATGTTTTTGGCAGAGTCACAAGAAAAGACAGTCCCCATTTTAACTTTCAAATACAAATTTTGACGGTAAGCTGTGAACATTGTTACTAATTCTCAAGGTAAGATTGGTTAAACAGATGGCGATATATTCAACCAAGATGGATAAAAGAACCAAGAAAATAAATCCATGATGATGCTCATTCAGTATGATGCTCATAAAAGAAACATGTAATGGTGGTTTCAGTTTCCGAACTCTTTTTTTCTAAAGTAGAAAATAGGCAACAACTAATGACACATGCAATTTTCAGTCAGTGCACTCAAGTCAGCAGAATTCAATAATCAATCAATTTTTCTTAATACTAACAATTCCAGGCAGTCTTTGAAAACGCAGTGTGCAATGAGAGAATATTTTGCCTGCTCTTTTTCAACTTCCAACTGTTGAGGGATCTTTAACGTGCACAGTCTGTAGAACACAGGGCCTCGGTTTATTGTCCCATCCATGTCAACCCCTCTTACCTACATCACTGACAGGGGGAAACAGGGTTGAAAAATCGGAAGGTATCATCTCAACCTATGGTGGGATTGAACCCTAAACCTTCAGGTTAGTGAGAAAGCGTCTATCTCACTGACCCACCGCGGCTCCCTACGAAACATTAGAAGCAGATAATGAAGTTTTCACATGAGGAATTATATTAATCATAAGAAAGTAAGTATTTCATAATGAAAAGTGGTATCAGGTGTCTAGAAGAGTAAGCAGCAAACCTGTCATAGCTGCAGAGTCACTGTCAACTTAAACCATTTTATGATGCCACCATTTTGAATAGATTCAAACTCAATGACATGCACTTACAGTTTGATATGTCAATGTAATTATACAATTACTTTTATCATTAATTATCAAATTCATGGTTGAAATATTATTCTAGTCATAAAAATTAATGATTCATATGTCAACTTGAAGTGTATATTAGGTTTGGTCTTCAACAATTTTATGTCAAGTCAATAAACCTATGTCAAATTTTCCAAAAATCACATCACATAAAACATATTACATCACATTATATCATGTCATCATATAACAAGAATAAATCACATCACATAACATAAAGACATCACATCATATCATGTCATCAAATAACATAACACATATTACATCACATCATATCATGTCATCAAATAAAAAATCACATCACATAACACATGTTACATCACATTATGTTTACACTTCCTTATAATATCAAATGGTAACATGTCTACCATCACACAATAATAATATATCACGCATTTTTATCATTTCTGGAATTCCATCACATCATTTTCACAAAAACATACCTTTACAATCAAATTAGCTCACATTACCAATCACATTACATAAAAATGACAATCACATCACACAACAATATCAATTGTATCATAATCACATCACATAGATACAAAATCATATCACATATTCATTTAGAATGAAAATCATATCACATATGAAAATCACATCACATAATTTACTGATATAGAATGAAAATCACAGCGCATAGATAGAAAATCACATAACATAGACAAATAAACACATCAAATAAATAAAAAGAGAATCCAAATCACATCACATGGATAGAAAATCACATCACATAGATAGAAAATCACATCACATAGACAAATAATCACATCATATAGATAGAAAATCACATCACATAGACAAATAAATGCATCAAATAACTATAAAGAGAATCCAAATCACATCACAAACATAGAAAATCACATCACATAGATAGAAAATCACATCACATAGACAAATAATCACATCATATAGATAGAAAATCACATCACATAGACAAATAAATGCATCAAATAACTAAAAAGAGAATCCAAATCACATCACAAACATAGAAAATCACATCACATAGATAGAAAATCACATCACATAGACAAATAAACACATCAAATAACTATAAAGCATTCAAATCACTTCATATAGATAAAAAAAAAAAGAAAAAATCACATAAATAGAAACTCACATCACACATTGATTTAGAATGAAAATATATTTCCAATCACATTCCACAACACCTTATATCGTATCAATATTTTATGAAGTGATGTCTGTATCATTATTAAAGATAGGTTCCCTGATTTTTATTTATTTTTTATAGTAATACTTATATCAATGGAAAGTAGCAGATGTTCTAATGATTGAGAAAATATTAGTTTGTTTTAAAAGCACTAATTAGCTCTTAATTAGCTAATTATAAGGGGAATGCAGACAAATTTTCTGACCGGTGACCACAACAGAATGATCAATTTGTCTTTATTTTCTATTATCAAGTCTGTACAGCAATGGATATTTAGGACTGGTTAAAACTCTTAATTATATGCAAAAGCTACTTTGGTATTCCATTTATTATCTCTAGCAACAGAAAAGATTATTTTTCAAAAATATAATGAATAAATTTGAATTATGAAGCTTCCATATCCCCTTTCAAATAGATTTGGCCCATAATATTAAGAAATTTGAATATGACAGATAAATTATTCTCTTTTAGCATAAAAAATTGATTGCCAGCTCTGCACTAAATTATGTAAGCTTACACCTAATCATTTATGCCAATTCAAATTATAAGCAAAGTATCATTTAGCATGACACTATGACATGACTGATTGCAGCATGACACTATGACATGACCATTTAGCATGACTACACAACATGACCATTTAGCATGGCTACATATGACCATTTAGCATGACCTTATGACATGACCATTTAGCATGACTACACGACATGACCATTTAGCATGAAACTATGACATGACAATTTAGCATGACATTATGACATGACCATTTAGCATGACATTATGACATGACCATTTAGCATGTCACTATGACTTGACCATTTCACATGTCACTATGACTTGACCATTAGCATGAAACTATAACTTGACCATTTAGCATGACTACACAACATGACCATTTAGCATGAAACTATGACATGACCATTTAGCATGAAACTATGACATGACCATTTAACATGACTACACAACATGCCCATTTGGCATGATCCTATCATATGACCATTTGGCATGAAACTATGACATGATCATTTGGCATGACACTATAACATGACCATTAAACTTATATAACAATGTGTAATAGTGATGCTATGGCATGACCATTTAGCGTAATAATGATGCTAGAGTAACAGTGATGTTAAGTAATAAGTGTCAGAGTGGTGCCAGCGTAATAGTGGTGATATGGCATGATCAGTTAGCAGAATAATGATGCTAGCATAATAGTGATGTGGGAGTGTTCCCATAGGACTTGCAATAGAGATATTATCGCATGACCATTCAATATCAGCGATAATATCACTTGCCCATTTAGCATGGTGCTATGACTTAAAATAGTAAGCACATTGCTATAACATGACCATTTACCACAAAGTTCCACAATACATGACCATACGGTATTAGTGATGCTATAACATGACCGTCTAATATGAAGTTATACATGACCCTTAGATAACAGTGATGCTGTAATATGACCATCTAATATGAATTTATACTTGACCATTAGATATCAGTGTTGCTATAACATGCCCCATTAGATATCAGTGTTGCTATAACATGCCCATTAGATATCAGTGTGGCTATAACATGACCATTAGATATCAGTTTTGCTATAACATGCCCATTAGATATCAGTGTTGCTATAATATGCCCATTAGATATCAGTGTTGCTATAACATGACCATTAGATATCAGTGTTGCTATAACATGACCTTCTAATATGAAATTATACATGACCATTAGATATCAGTGTTGCTATAACATGACCATTAGATATCAGTGTGGCTATAACATGACCATTAGATATCAGTGTTGCTATAATATGCCCATTAGATATCAGTGTTGCTATAATATGCCCATTAGATATGTGTTGCTATAACATGACCATTAGATATCAGTGTTGCTCTAACATGACCATTAGATATCAGTGTTGCTATAACATGACCATTAGATATCAGTGTTGCTATAACTTGACTAGTGGATATCAGTTGTTTTAAGATCCCTAGTATCATATCAATATGCTTATATGCAGTTTTATATATCAATGTAATACAAGGTGTTCAGGACCATCTGTGATCTGAAAGTGTTTTAACAAACCAAAACATGGGTCTATTTAAGCCTCTGATAGCTATTTTGAAAGTTGTCGGCTGGAGTAGAGACAGAAAAACTAGGCCCTGTTTTATGGGATTTTTTTTGGCACCTCCAAAGGTGCGAAGTTTTTAAACCTATTTATCTAAATCGGATCATTCAAACCCAAATATATTTGGAAAGATGAATATTTTTGCAGTTCAGTCATAGCATCATTTTCCCCTAACACCAATTATGTCACCTCTGCATTTCCGTCAAAGATTTTTGTACCGAAACTGATCTCTCATAGGCCATTTAAAACTGTGTACACAGCCAACATGGTATTAGCGAAAGTTATGGTGATGCCCAACACTAATTTCCAGTCATCGTAAAGTTACAGTAATTTAATATTATGTTAAAAAAAATTTTATCTTTGGAGGTGTAGAAAATCCCCACAAAACAGGGCCTAGTTTTTCTGACTCTTCTCCTGCTGACAACTATCAAAATATCTATTACAAACTGGAATAAAGGTAGATGTTTCAGACTAATGTATATCCAGTGTAATCATAACACCAACATTTAAAATCCCCATAAAACAGTGCCTAGTTACTACTCTACTCCAGCAAATATCTATCAGATGTTTGATTAGAGGCAGATGTTTTGGACTTGTCTTAAGTGTGAAATTAATCCTGAGAACAACAATGTTAGCCTACAACTGTCATTTGATTTGTAAGCTGCTAAAATGTAGGCCTTCTGTTCAAAAAAAAATTTTGCTAAGTAAAATAAAACAAAGAACACTTTTTAGACAAAAACCTCACAAAACCATGAAAAACACTTTTTAGTCTTCTTTACCAATATTGGAATTTTCAGGAATAAATGGCAATATTTTTTTTTCTCATATGATTAATTATTTTATACTAATTATCATAAATGAAGCAAACAGATTTTTGTTATCAAAACATTCAAATGAAAAAATCAGCAATATATTTCAACTCAATAACGAATTTTCTCATGTTTTGAGCAAAATTCAGTCAGAAATTTCGTCCGAAAGAATTCGGGGACAATTTTGGTATTGCTGTATATATACACTCACCTATTATTCCTAAAGGGAAAGCATCCGATATGTCATTTCTATATCCATTTGTTTTGGTGACTGACACAACAGCTAGCACTGCCCAAATTAACAGCATAGAAGATAAAACCCTCATTGTTCAATACATATCCCCGTACCGATGGTGAACGGTTCAAAAATTTAGTAAAATCCGTTTAAAACGTTAAAAACATGTCTGATCCAAGCGAAATTCAGTACTCCATTTCCCAATATGGCAGGATAATCATAAATATTCATGAGTTAATGTGATGTCACGTGTGACGTATCTTCATTGATTTCATTATCGATCCATGCCTTCAGGCCGGTATGGGTCCATATCTAGAAAATTCTACACAAAATTTTAATTTAGCGTCGTGATTAAATAATTTTCACACAAATTTGGATTTATGATGTACTCAAGAAGTTTCTAATAATGTTTCAACATTGTTTTTCGAATATTTACATCAAAAATAACCCCCACCGCCTGTAGAGCGTTTTCCATTATCGTGATAACCCATACCGTTGATAACCGTAAATCAATGGTCGTATTAATAAAATATAATATTGGCCCGACTCCCCCGAATGTTTACCGAGATAAAAACAAGGATTAGAATGATAAGTCACAATCTTCCTTTATTTATTTATTCATTCATTCCTTTCATTTCACATGCGTTAGTTTTCTCTTTCATGGTTGGTTAGGAGTTTTTTTTCCAAACATGTGGGCAGGCCCAAACGTGACACGACGCAGTTAAGATCGTATCATAGAATTCACAAAGATTTGGAGTATTTCAAGCAGACGACGGAAAATATAAAGGCTCGGGTACACAAACGGTCTTGGTCGGAGACTTTTGTCTTGAGTTTTAACGACTGGCACAGACACACGAGGAGACAAGTAGGCTAAGTCTCCAGTCAGTGTTTTCCACCTTGTCGATAATCACGTGCGGAGCATGCAATCGAAAGGAAAATGAATCTGATTTGATCATGACGGTCTGTCTTGCAGACGATAAAACTATCGGGAACAAGTATCAAACTTGTTTGATATTATATAAATCCTGTCCGCAAAGTGATAATCTTGTAGTCGAAGCACGGGCACACGTGAGACTTTTCTCATCTAAACGGCGACAAAAATCTCCGATAAAGACCGCTCGTGTGCCCGCACTTTTATACGATGTTTATCCTTAAGTGGGCCCGACGACAGTTATGCCAATACAACTGAATCTATTCCAGCCTTTGAAAGATATTTGGAAAGTTGCCGACAGCCGAATACTGTCAAAATATCTTTCAGAGGCTGGAATAGAGGCCCACTTTTAGTTAGAGTTAGAGTGTTCTTTGGTTTGGTTCCTGCAATTCCACTCAACTAAGTTGATGACGTCACTATACCCTTATGAAAGTCGCAAAAAATGCATCAGGCCCTTCGTCATTAGTAACTTATTCTTCGTTGACTTCCAGGAACCACAGATGTCTGATTGAAAATTGGAATGATGTAAATTGATGCTATCAGTTTCCCCGATACACATAAAAAAATAATAACAATCCCTGTAAGACAGACCCCTTTCTATAACTCTCTGAAACAATTGCATTATGTGTTTGAAACAATTTTTTGTATTATTTGTAAGCATTGTATAATTTAATTTTCTTTGCACACGGCGAAGTACATGTATAGTACCATAATTGATGTTTTCTTCTTACGACCTTGGCCAGTGCCTCTATAGGAGTGTATCATTTATAACACCCAACACAAACTGGGAAACAAACCAAATATCGCTAATTAGTTGTTTTTCGCACAAGATGAACTCCGTCAACAGACACACACAATACAGCTATACACAATCTTATTATTATAATATTTTATTAACGGACACGATAAGTAAAAAATCAATATTAAAGGAGGTATATCTAATCCTACAAAGTGTTCCAATATAATAAGGAGTACGTGTAGAAAAACGATTAACTCCTAAACAGCTTCACCAGCTGATATAGGATGCAATATTAGTAAATAGGACCTTAGTTTGTAACATCTGCCTCTACAACCTCATACAAACTCAAGTAAGTGACTCACTTAACTTAGTTAAATTCAAGTAAGTGACTAACTTAAATAAATGACTAACTCAAGCAAGTGACTAACCCACGTAAGTGACTAACTCAAGCACGTGACTAATCCAACAAGTGACTAACCCAAGTAATTGGCTAACTCAATTAAGTGACTAACTCAAGTAAATGAATAACTCAAGCAAGTGGCTAACTCAAATAAGCGACAAACTCAAGTAAGTGGCAAACTCAAGTAAGTGACTAACTCAAGCAAGTGACTAACTCAAGCAAGTGACTAAACCAAGCAAGTGACTAACCCAAGCAAATGACTTACCCAAGTAATTGGCTAACTCAATTAAGTGACTAACTCAAGTAAATGAATAACTCAATTAAGTGACTATTTCAATTGAGTGCAAATAGCAAAGTATAGACCTACCAATGTAAAATTGTATGCATTTAATTATGTTGAGCAGCTATGGTGGATGTGGCGCGGTGGGTTCGTTTTGCCGCATTGCCCAACATGCCGCATCGTGCCCAACTGCACAAAAAACAATTGTTAAACCTAACTAAATTTTTCTGATAAAATCCGGAATGGCCATTTGTTTCACATGAAACGGAATATTTTAATCAGTTTTATTTATAATTTGGACCTGTTAGGGAAATCGAAACTATAGTTTTATGGTAAAATCTGGAATAAAATAAATACAAGTACAAACGATCAGAACCGTAATACAAAATACATAAATCGAAACAAGACAAGTTTAATAAATAAAATATTGGTCATAACTGCAAGAGTTATGTCCCTCTACTGCGTGCCTATAACGTCTCCCACGTGTTAGAAAAAATAACAACTGAAATGTCTGAAAGTAAAAATCTTCTGAATAGTAAATCAGAATTATCAAGCGAAGAGAAGTCTTGAATTCTCGTATTAGTTGTGCCTTATAATTCGACAATGGCTCAACCCCCACTGGTTCCAGATAAACGGGGGCAGTTGGAGACACCAATAGACGAACATGCGAAAATGACAGTTCAGACATCGGATGGATCCACAGGAAAATAAGTATAGCGGTGAGGGTTATATTTTAAAAACTCACTATTGTCAACATAATAGCGAAAAGTATGCCTCTGTAAAAAGGCACAGTACGAAAGTCTTGAAACTATAGTTTCGATTTCCCGAATTTTATGTCCAAATTATAAATAAAAAGAAAATCGATGCGGGACAACAGATTGAAATATTTCGTTTCATGTGAAACAAATGGCCATTCCGGATTTTATCAGAAACCTTTAGTTTCGTTTTACAAGTCGTTTTTGTGCAGTTGTAAAGTTGGGCAATGCGGCAAAACGAACCCACCGGATGTGGCGCCAGCAGGGTATGCTTACTCGTCAAGACACCTGATACCATTTTTCATCATGAAATACTTACTCGCGTATGATTGATACACTTCCTCATGCAAAAAGTTGTTTTGGATTTCGGGTTTCATTTGCGGTTCAGATCGTAAGTAGGCCTAACTTGGTTTATTTTTGCGTATTCAAAAAAAGAATACTTTAAAGAAAATATTTCAGACGTCGGTATCCTTTAAATACATTGTGTGTTTCCTTTTATAAAATCTTATCAAACGAATTCATATATATTTATGGAACTAAAAATTAAAAGCTTCAAGTCATATCTATTAATAGTCAGAAACATCTGCCTCTATTCCTCTGATGGATATTTTGATATTTTGACAGCCAGAAAAAAGGCCCTGTTAAATGGGGATTTTCTGCACATTCGAAGATGCGTCTTTTCTAACATAACATTGAATTATCTTTACGATGACTGTAATTTAGTGTTGAGCACCACTGTAACTTTCGTTTTGTTAGTATCACGTGACTTTTGAACTTTTGGCTGCGCAATCAGATTTAAATGACCGATGCAAAGTCGGTTTCGTTAAATAAAAACTTTAATGGAACCGCAGACGTAATGGTGTAGGGAGAGACTGAACTACAAAAATATTCATCTTTCCTCTGGGTTTTGCAGTTCCGAAGTATCTGAAAAGGTTTAGACTTCTGCACCTACGAAGATTCAGAAAGTCCAAATTTAACAGGGCCTATTTTTTCTGTCTGTACACCAGCCGACAATTGTCCAATTAGCTATATCAGAGGCTTGAACAGAGACAGATGTTTCGGATTAATCTATTACTTGCCATTATTTTACTGCGCAGTTTGGCGCATGAGGTTCAAATGAAGACTAACTTCCTCTGAAACCCAGAACATGACATGGCAGCGTAAATTATTGTAACTAATGAAAATGAAATGAATGGAGTTTTGCGTCCTACTGTTATGCACCACGTGGGCTAATGAAGACTGGCAACGCCATGCAGTGTGCAATGCGAGAAACTTTTCCAGGACAGTGGCTTACGTTTTTTGCGATACCCAAGTGTCGAGGGATCTTTAACGTGCACAGCCTGTCGCACACGGGGCCTCGGTTAATTTGATTTGACTCTTGAATATATGTAAAGTCTTCAGAAGTAATAGAAAATCACATTATAATATTCCTTCAAAAATATCTCAAACTTTCTTTTCCTATTTCTATATATATCTTTTTCATATATGGCAGAGTTTCAAGAAACAACGACTCGCCTTTTTATCTTTAATACACAGATAATTCTAGCTACGCATGGATCTGAAGGCTCAAATTTCGACGGCAAGATATGAACACTTATTACTGATTGACTTAGCTAAAAAATTCCAATTTCTGATAGGCCTACTAAATTATGATTTAATCTTTGTAAGACATTAGAAGCAGGAAGGTAACATTAGGAACACAAGATATATAGATATACTACTTCTAGGTTTATTACATATACTACGTTTCGAAACACATTAAATTATGATTGGTCAAAAAAATGGCGCATCTGTCTCTTTAACAATTTCAGCTCAGCGTTAGTCAGGATTAGCATAGCTATAAAACGGCCATTAAGGAACATAAGAGTTTAATGGACTTCGATTCTATATACAGTTCAAATGAGAAGATCTCATACTTAAACCGTTAACTTTTCTAACATAATTTGTTAAACTACGTCTGCTACCAAAACGAGTTATTAAACGAATTCTGTGAAATATCGATATTGTGACATTCTTGGACTCGCCTACGTCATAGAAAATGTCTTGGAGACATGTGGGTTAGGATTACGACATTGGTTGCTAAGGAAATTCTGCAATAGGTAAAAATATCAATGAATGGTTACGTCGCGATCAGAAAGACAGGTATGTTATCATTGGATATTGCCATCATGGAAAGAGACCGAATGTTAGCGACTAAAGAAAGGAACTTGTGTGGGTTTTACAACGCAATATATGGCATTAGCCCGTATTAACCATGTCTCATTGAAGGACGCTGAATTTTTCATAACATAAAAATAAATTCCCTGATGGAAACGTAAATATTAAGAGGACATAGACCTATAGTCTTCTATTGAAAGATAGCTCGTCATTCATGCCAACTAGCAGCTTTGATTTTATATAAGAATGTATGGCAGTACCAGTGGCGGCTCCAGACTCCAGAGATTGGGGGTACAAATAAGGGACAGATTGACTCAATGGGGGGACAACTACTGTCGAGGCTGAATTCAAAATGAGGAAACTCTGTTGAGTCGTTTTTCTTTTCGCAAAGCTCTCGAAAAATTGAACTGATTTTGTTGCATTCTGACATATATTTGGAGGCTAAAAGTATAAAAATCGCATTTTTTCATATTTGTTTTAAAAAAATAATGGGGTGCAATAGTAGGGCAAACCATTTTCTTGGTTGTATCTTCTAGGATGCTTACAAGCTAAAAACTGTGGACGGACGGACGGACATGGGTTGGGCCAATATATACGCTCCACATTTCAAGTAGAATTAGAACTGATGCCCAAGCCCAAATTACGAATAGAATCTAGAATATAAAAGATAAGCCTACTGTAACAGACCTCTGTTAGTTGTTTTTCCCCGCGCGAGAAATTGAATCATTGACGGAAATGAGAAACTTTATTGACTTTGTTGCCATTTAATCTAAATTTAGATTCACCAGTATTATATCTTGTATAAGTTTAATGCCAATTAAAGCTGTTTTTAAGATGTAGTCGATATCCAGTCGACAACTCAAGCCATCTTTACATAATTCCAGATCGAGTCGACAACCCACGCCACATTTATATAGCTCCAGATCGATTCAACAACCCAAGCCACATTAACATAGCTCCAGGTCGATTCGACAATCCAAGCCACATTTACATGGCTTCTGATCGATTCGAAAACCCAAGCCACATTTACATGGCTTCTGATCGATTCGACAACCCAAGCCACATTTACATGGCTTCTGATCGATTCGAAAACCCAAGCGACATTTACATAGCTTCAGATCGAGTTGACAACTCAAGTCAACTTTACATAGCTTCATATCGATTCGACGAACCAAGTTACATTTACATAGATCCAGATCGAGTCGACAACTGAAGCCATCTTTACATAGTTCCAGATCGAGTCGACAACCCAAGCCACGTTTACATAGCTCAAGATCGATTCGACAACCCAAGCCACAATATCATCGCTCCAGATCGATTCAACAACCCAAGCCACATTAACATAGCTCCAGATCGATTCGACAACCCAAGCCACATTTACATAGCTTCAGATCGATTCGATAACCCAAGCTACATTTACATAGCTTCAGATCGATTCGATAACCCAAGCTACATTTACATAGCTTCAGATCGATTCGACAACTACAGCCAAATTTACATAGCTTCAGATCGATTCGATAACCCAAGCTACATTTACATAGCTTCAGATCGATTCGACAACTACAGCCAAATTTACATAGCTTCAGATCGAGTCGGAAACTCAAGCCAACTTTACATAGCTTCAGATCGATTCGACAATTACAGCCACATTTACATAGCTCCAGATCGAGTCGACAACTACAGCCAAATTTACACGGCTCCAGTTTTGTAGCAAAGTCGGTAAGAGAGTCGGTTCTTTAGATAACGTCATTTGCTTGGTTGTATTGATCAAATGGCGGTCGTGGTTTCCCAGTTCTAAAACTAGAAACCATTAAGCTCTGTTTTTGTCTTAGAAGGAAGGAATTCCAAATTCTGATTAGAGAATATCAGGAATCCCTTGGACTGATTCCAACATTTTATGTAAAATGTCGGGTCAATATTGAATTTAGAAGAGGTATTTATCTGTTGTTAAATAAGCCTCTACAGGAAATTAGGTTTTAACACGAATTTGACCTGTCATACATATTTAATATTATCATTTATCATGACTTCTATAGCTCTATTGTTGTGTAAGGAACGGTCATTTCAAATGGTAAATTTCAGTAACCCGTAACACTTATCAAATGAAAACTTGGCTTGAAGTCAATGCGAGCTCTAATGTGATTATTTTCACTTCAATAGACATATCATTGTGCAAGGAATTGCCACGAAGCTTTCTAACTTTTCTAAGTGTATCGGGGACACTGGAAGTTTTCGCAGAATGTGCTCATAGGACAATTTAATGCATGCATAATTAAATTCTGAAATCTAGAAGAGTACATCCTCTGAACAGTAAACGATATCAATGAAGTATTTTGCTTAAAAAAATCTAAGAATAGCTTATGCACGGAGAGATTAAATCTGCAATATTCATGTGCCTTCTTAGATGGTTAGCTTAAACGCGTGGGAAATTAATCTTAAACACGAAGTTTCCCTGCTATAAATATTTAATCTTATTATGAATCCCTGGGTAGTTATATTGAATGGACTGGTCACACTTGTCCACCACTCATTAATGTCGCATCTTATCAATATGATATGCACGTACGAAATCCAGTGGCGGCTTATCATACTCGTCAATGCCGCATCTTATCAGTATGATATGCACGTACGAAATCCAGCCGAAAAATGATTACCTTAGCTAAAAAATTCCCGTTTCTGAGATACGATTGGTCAAACGGATGGCGAAGCTGTTCCTTAAAGTAACTTGAGGAATTACTTAAGACTGATGTGAGCTTCAGAGTTCATCTCGCTAACGTAATTATCTTCGCTTCTTTAAACAATAGGAATGAAAATCGGTGAGTTGAAATAAATGATGTTACAGACATATGTAATTTACAATTCTGGTGATGGTAATCTGGACTGCAAATCACGCCATAAGTACAACGATCAATGGAAACCTCAAAACTGTGAATCTGTTATTTTGACAGGATTTTAGCTTTTCGAAAAATTTCAGTCTTTATCAAGGGGAAACTTAATCAATACATCGGATTCTATAAAACGACAGATTCGCCATCCGGTTGACCAATTGTAACTTAGTCTCAGAAACGTGTGTGTTCAGAATGATCTGCATTAGAAATATAAAAGACGACTCGTCATTTCTTGAGGCTGTCATATATAGAAAAGACACATACAATAGAAAGCATAATTAAAATTATGCGATTTTTATACATTTCTAGTACTTCTGAAGACTATTTATATATATTCAAAACAAAGTCATAATGACTGTCTACGCTTATTGGTTCTTACATAACAAGTTAATGTTCGCTTCCAACAGTTGTATTTCAAAAGACTATAGACTACCTTATTCTCGAAACGTATTCGACCTTTAAATTATAGATCAGGGGATACAACCAACATTATGACTGACCACAATGAAGTAATTAATGATTGTATGAAGGGGAGCCACGGTGGTGTCAGATGGTATTTTATTCTCTAATAATAATCCGAAGCCCCGTGTGCTACAGACTGTATATATTAAAGATCCCTTAACAGTTTGAAATCGTTAAACAGTAAGCTAATGCCGCTGCCCTTGCAAAATTTCCCTAATTGCACACAGCAATGAGTCGCTATGAGTCTGATCAATTTCAACTGTCTATGGATGTAAATCGAACGCCTAATTCTCCCGCAATTCAAAATAAAAATATTGTTTCAATACGCTATGAGTACTAAAATGGAACTTAAAAAGCAAATATTTAGTAAGATAAACGGCTTACATATTGAAGGTCTCATAAGCGCAAGTTGAAAAGCATTTTGTTGTCTGTAGGTGTACTAAAATAAACTAGTTGTCTCCCTTTAATAACTTTCCGTTTGTGAATAAAATTTCTCTCCAGCTCAAATTTTCAGCGATTGTAAATAAATATATCATTCGAAATTATCAATGTTAGGGTGGTGTCCTTGAGGGCTGGGCCCCCCGACAAGTGAGAAGAGATTGATTCATTTACAAGTCTTTATAAAAAATAAAAAAAATATAGAAAAAGGCAAATTTTGGACTGCTGTGGCGTCATAACATGACTGATAAATACTCACTTCGGGTGAATTTACAATAAATGGAGTTGACTTATTTCTGAATTTTACTCATGATGAAAGTATTCCTACTATATAAGATAATATGCAATAATGTGGCATAACGCATCAATCGGATATATCTTTTTCAAACATATTTAGGGCAGGCCCTCTTGAGTAAAATTATGTAACAAAATAATAATCACTTAAAGGATATACACTGAATGTGCTTGCATGTAAATCGTGATAAAATATAAAAATTATTTACCTGGGATAAGTATATTTTTGATAAATCATGACAGGACAACTTGAAAAAGTTTCTATATGTGTATGTAATAACACGTGAGTTGATCCCATGTGACCTGTACTATTGCACGTGTATGAGTAGATTTAATTGTTTGTGTAATCTGTATTTTAAGTAGGTTAATTGTATTCAAGCAGTCCAAAACGTTCAATAATGACGTAACACGCGGACCTTCGGTCATTCGGTCATTCGGCCATTAACCTATACTTATTGACCAAATTTAAAATTCTTAAATTTTATGTTTATTCTAAGACGTAGTATTCCTTTAATATTTGTATATCCACCAAGACGGAAACGTTTCGACCAGTTCAAATTGGGTACCTCCTCTCAAGTTCATCACGAATGTTTCAAAAGAAAGAACAAATGTTACTGTCCACAGTTCTTTTTCATCACTGTGACAAATTGTACAGACAAGTCCTTGAACACGAAGATCAAACGACGGACACCTGTCGATCTCGACCCGGACAAAACTTTCCAAAAGCCTCTCCATAAAACAGTAAAAGATGTGGATGACCCTTCAATTTGAATAATTCATTCAATGGCCTTTAATTCGCTCTTTTCTATTGGTTTGATTTTCAGTAATGAATCCATTATTTTCAGTTTTTAGGACTCAAATACCAATTAAATGTTTAGTTTTGTCCCTTTCCGCCATCGGCCATTTTGCCGTATTACCATTACAGAGTTGCCCGGGGGGTAATGCAATTGATGAAGGATCCTGAAAGGGGTAATAGAAAGAAAAAGACTAAAAAAAACCTGATATAGAAACTTTGACCATGGTCACTCCAACGATTAAAACAGATGCGCCAATTTTTTGACCAATCGTACCGTAGTCTCAGAAAATACGATTTTTTTTTTGTAGCTACCAAGCCAATCAATCAGTAATAGTGTTCACAGCTCACCGTCGAAATTTGAGCCTTCAAATCTATGTGTGTCCAGATTTATCCATGTTCGAATGTTATAATGACGACGTCATTAAAGATACTCTGTGATAAAAGACATATATAAAAATAGAAAGTTAAATTCCTAGTTTGAAGTATTTTCAAAGGAATTATGCGATTTTGGTACATTTCTACTACTTCTGAAGACTATTTACATATATTCAAGACCCAAATCAATTCTCAAAAATGACGCAAATGTCCCTTTAATATAAGATTTCACCACAAAAGAAGTATTTTCCCATAAACGGATATCAGAATGTTGCAGATCCGACAGGTTATTGGCAAGAAGCCCCTGAAGGTCTCTAATGGAATGTTCAAGTACAGAGGACAGAAGCCAAACGACGGGGAAATTATTCTTCAACTATTCAGTATGATACAGCTTCTTTTTATTCTTACAAACAAGGCTCAATTTCAAGTGTATTTTTTAAAATCATTCGATACCTTACAACTTTGCATAAAACTATGATTGATATGATCAATATTCTGAAGCAGAAGAAATGAAATGATTGAAGTTTTCCGTCCTACATTTCTGTACCATGTGGGCTAATGAAGACGGGCAACGCCATTCAGAGTGCATTGAGGGAATTTTTGCCAGGTCAGCGGCATTAGCCTGCTCTTTTATGATTTCAACTGTCGAGGGATCTTTAACGTGCACTGCCTGTAGAACACAGGTGTTTGATGACGTCGCTTATCGTGAAAAGCCTTGTGTGAAACAATAATATTTTGCGATTAGTGACGTCATCAAGCACTTAGTTGTAGTTAAATTGCAGGAACCACAGACGTCTGATTGAAAATTAGAATGGTGCAAATTGATCCAATCAGTGTCACTGGTACACATATAACATTTAGAAAATCTTTTTACAGTCCCTTTAACGTCAAATGTATATCGCATTTTCGGGCACATTGCCGTTTGGATGATAATTGCTGCTTTTCTCATCGTATTCGTATAGCTAGTCCGAAACATCTATTTCAGCATCTGATGGATATCTTGACAGTTGTCAGCTGGGGTAGAGCCGATATCTGTCCAAATAGCTATCGGAGGCTGGAATAGAGAGAGATGTTTCGGTCTATCGTATAGCCTGTACGAATTTTTCTTTCTAGTATGATTTTATAAGACTAAACCAATGTATCTAAGGAAAATGTTTCTAGTTTGAAGTGGCTCATTAAGATATGTTCCATTCCTGTTCAAGCGATGAGAAAAGCGGAAATTACACTTGATAATTTCGAAAAATACACAAAATATAACAAAAGACGAAACCAAACGAGTAGGAAATGAATCGAACGCATCCCATCGCGTTTGTCTCATATTGCCAATAAAGCCAGATTTTTCCCCAATTAATGTTTTTATAACTAATTTATCATTTTGAAAAATTATTATGTAAATTATATAACTCCATTCTTTACTTGTTCGGGTGGGTATTAAATCCCAAACTACACAAAAAAATATAACTGGAAGTTAACAATGACGCGAAACACTTTTAGCTGAATGGAGTATACAAACGAATTTGATAATGAATTTTAATAAAATATTTCCCAATTTTAATATCAGTTAGAATCCTTCAGAATTAAGAACCTATAATAGCAATGAAAATTCTAAGCATCATGTCAGTGGTCGAAGGAAAGTGCACAAATTCATCTCAAAGGGTCAGAGGCACCAGTCTTTTGACCAATCGTACCTTAGTCTGGACTGCAAATCACGCCATAAATACAACGACAACGATCAATGGTGAATCTGTTATTTTGAAAGGATTTTCGAAAAATTTCAGTATTTATCAAGGAAAAACTTGATCAATACATCGGATTCTATAAAAGGACAATCGTACTGTGAAAATATGGTTTGCCCCTGAAAAACCGACCAAATTCCATTATTGCAACTTAACACCATACACCATTGCTCTTCCGGATACATTAGTTCTCAAGTCTAGCTACGGGTCTGTCATGTCTGTCTAGAAAGAAGACAAATAGATGTCCGATGGCACGTCCTGATTTTGATGAAAAGTCCTATGTTTTTGAAGATCGGATCGTGTCTGCACGTAACTTCCATCACAAATGATAATGACTTTTTGGTGCGACAACCAATAGTAGTCACAAATTAAAATCAACCTTAATGGACACTAAGTACACTGAGATCTTTCGTTAAAAGAAGGGAAGACAAAACGTTACAAAGTGAAAGCGTCGTGATTGGGTCAGGCAATATTAGTTATTTTCACTCATAATAATTTCTAGTAATAATCATAATTTTATTTCACTTTTCATTACGATTAATAATAGCCTGAAGAGCTACACCCATCTGTCAATCAAACGGAGATAGAATTTAATCACTATTTCTTTGTTTGTGCTAATTCAATCTCTTCAAAAGTCAACACTAATAAAGCTATTTCTTTGTAGAATCAGGGAAATCTTTCTACTGTCCATTACGACTGCCTTAATTTCATTACGGACATCTTCCACATTTTAAGATTTTAATTTTTTCAGTTTATTAAAGACGTCACATCTGTCATGTCCATATTAAAAAAATGTGTCATCTAAAGATATTTGAGAGTGTCCGCTCCTAATGACTAACTACATCAATGATACCAGTAGGGGTATAGGCGGGAGGGGGACCGATGGCATTCAGCCCATAGAAAAAAGGTTTGTACCCACAATATTGTACATTTTTATACGTTTTCCCCAATCAGAATGCACCACATCAGTCCAATGTTTCGATATTTTTCTCTCGATCTACGCCCGAGGAGAGCCCTATGACGCCTCCATGGAGTTGCAGCATTTTGAATAATTTCAGTCACGTCAGCTTTGTCACCCAATTTTGGCAGTCTTTCCGCTTTTTGTACCCCTTTTTTGCGCCGCCACGGTGGCATAGTGGTATCAGATGTAAGCTTATGCTATCAACATTTTTATTGCTCAGGTAGGCTAGTCTAGTCCTAGATGTTTGCCTAACCGGAAGTAGCCAAGGCCTATATTTCCCGACAAAAACGAGATATTTGTTAATAATTTGAAGGAAATTACAGATTTTCAAATAAATATCAGTAAGCATGATTGTGAAGCATGTAATTCAAAATATCAAAAATGGAAAATCCTATACGCTTTTATAGATTTTCGACCGTTCATAGATGGACAGGCGACAAATAGATAACCCTTTCTACTAAATTATCACGCTGTGTTAGTAACAGGAGAACAAAATGCAATCTTCAATCTATCGCTAAACCTTTCTAAAGATTTTTTCTTCGTTCGAATGAAAACGAATGCGATTATTGGAGCGCAACTGTTGAGTGGTGATAACCACTAATTTGCCAGAACTAGCCATTGTTTGTTTCTTAGCAACCGTTGCTAGGTCGGCCATGATGAAGTGACAAGCTTGAATTAAAATATTTCGACTGAAAAACATCTTGAAAACAAAATGAAACGTTCGATACCGTATGACAGGGAACCGGCCTTGTTGAAGACGGTGGACAATTAGCTCTGTCAAGACTTAGTAGTTAATGTCATCCTCGAGAAGTTCCGTAAATTTCTAAAATATTGGAAATGCTTTATTCCGACTGAAATTCTTTTGTGCCTTGTACTTTTTGACTACGGGCAAAATTCTTACTGTAGAATCGTGAACCACCATTAGCATGAGATAATATTTAGGATAGTAGCCTAATCGCTCAAAATATTTGAATGCGCAATAGCCTATGCTAGGCCTAGCCTTTCTATAAAATTTGTTTAGTTTAGGACTAGGCTACAATGTCTACAGGCATCTACCTGCGCCGAAAGTGAATATATATATATAAGTCCAAAATGGCGGCGTGCCCTCGCAATACTTGAGTCAAACTTCGGAATGTAAAATGATGACGATCTGTTCGGATTCAAGAAGGAAGCAAACGAGTGGCGTCAAATGTAGCCTAATTTTAGCAGACATCTTGAAAATAATTTAGAGATGACCATCACTGGCTAGTGACAGTTTCAAGATGGCTCAGATATTTCATAATTTTTAGACGAGGAGCAATCCAATATTTTCTTTCTCCTTGAAAAAAATAGTAAAATGCCTGGGGTCGTCTGGATTACTACATTATCGTCTTCGATCTGAATTGGAAACCGAGCTGATAGCCTAGGCCTAAACCCAATTGAGGAGTGGCATCCATTGAAGGCTATCAGCATTTATATTGCTCAGGTAGCTGTGAGATCTTTCTAATTTACAGATGTTCAAATTTAAAAAAAATACTAAACGCTTTGTAGATTTTCGACCGTCCATGGACAGACAGACAGAAAAAGTTCAGCTCATCAAAGATGTTTGCCTTACCGGAAGCAGCCTACATTTCCCGGCATAAAACGAGATATTTTCAAATAACTCGAGGGCATTTACAGATGTTCAAATTAATTTGCGAATTTCTTGGTCCAAATCCAAAGATGAAATGAAAAGTCCTACTTTTCTGCACCATGTGGGCTAATGAAGATGGGCCACGCCTCGTAGGGTACAATGAGGAAAATTTCGCCAGGACAGCAGCATCAGCCTGCCCTTTTTCGATTTCCAACTGTCGCGGGATCTTTAACGTGCTCAAATCCAGAAGGTTATTCCAGAACTTCGGAGGAAATAAGGTCATACCGCTGATATCTTATCCTTGTGTGTAGCCTGCGTGCACTCTTTGAAAGGGATTCCGAACTGACTTTGTCGTAGGTTGCCCTTCCCTTCCGAGCAGGCAAAGCAGGACCGTTGGTCGGTTGTCGGAATTTTTCCATTGGGGCAACACTTTTTTCAGGGGGTGTGGGGTGACATTACCCCTCTCGGTCTCCTCTAGGGGCCTGCAACAAAGTACTGGTTGATTTTGACTGGCTTGAGAATTCAAGTAGAAAAGTGAAAACTTTCAGGAATTTTGTCGAAGTCAGCATTACTTGTAGTCGATAAAAAACGTTTAAAGATTAATTGTTGCATTTTGAAGAAAATATTAGAGAATTACCAAGTGGTATACAATAAGATTCATTGTTTACATTGATTTTTCTTAACTTTGTTTACTTCAGGGAAGGGCGGATTTGGAATACACAAATCGGAAATCAATCAACCAATATGGTTTGTATTGTTTTAGAATCCACTTAATTTTAAACTTACTTTTAACTTTACAAATATCGTACAAAACAAACTTTACTGCTTTTATTCAATCGAAAGATTCAAATGGGGTTTGCTTTTTTTACATTTCGTTCCGTTTTGTTTATCAGTTTTTATCTTTAATATAGCCACTTACTTCAGTTAGGGTCTGAAAACAGTCTTCTTGAACGTTCGTCAAATTAACCTTTTGACCTATCTCGATGACGTAAAATTTCTACTCTCTCCAGCACTGGCATTTTGTGACGCGGTATTTATCAGTTTAGGTCAAAGATTAAATTGATGAACGTTCAAGAGGGTGTCGTTAGACCTTAACTGAAATGGCTATATTAGAAATACAAACTAATAAAAAAAACTGAACGAAAGTTTGGTGTAATTTAAATTAGACTGCAGTTAAGTTTACAATAAATAAACCAAGTACTAACGATTCGAAACACAAACGGAACTCGAAGTCCAAACAACATTGGCGAAACTTTTTTACATCAGATTTATATCAAGTTTTAATATTTTACACCAGGTTTATGTGTTAGGTTTTAATCATTTATCATTTACTGGTGCATTGGAAAACCATTGATTTTTGCATCTTATAATTTCGATTTAAAATTTACGAAATGCAAAACAGGAGAAACTATCAAGCGAATTAAATTGATGGAAAGTTTAAAAAATAAATGAGATCGAAGTCTGTGGTATTTTGATAGATAAATATTAACAGGAAAAGAAAATCCTAGTAACGATTAATAAAATATAGGTTTCTAAATCAAACAATGTCATCATTTGACTTCTTTATCTCTATTTATTGATGATATGTCAATCGAATTCAACTCATTAGATACACATCAATTTAGTTAAGTGTGGAGTATTAACTGATTATAACATGCCTTCGACTTTAAGGAATTTTTTTGGGGTGGTGGTGGAAAAGGAAGGGGGGGGGGGGATTTCTCTTTAAATGGAGAAAGATATCAATATTCCATTCTTATTGGAATTAGACCAGACTTTCGTTTCGTTTTCTTTTTTATGAGCTTTTATTTCTAATATGATCACTGCAGTTAGGGTCCAACGACAGCCATCTTCGATGACTTCTGCTTCAGCTTATCAAATTTCTACCTTCTCTAGCGCTTGCATTTTGTAACACAGTGTTTATCAGGTTCAAAAGGGCTGTTTTATCAGGTTAGGTCAAAAGTTTAATTTGACGATCGTTCAAAAGGGCTGTAGTAAGACCCTAATTGAATTGGCCATATTAAGATAGAAAGCTAATAGAAAAAGCTCAAATTAAGTACATAGCACATGACTACAGTTCCACTACCGTCATTTCTGAAAAGTTCCTTTAACATAAATATCCGATTTTAAAATCCCCAGGATCAGCCGATCAAGATTATTGGCATCTTCCGATAAGATTAGATCAATGATAAAAGATAATAAAGTTTTTATTCTTTCTCATCATCAGCTTTTAATTTTCTCTATTGTGCTCGTGTCACGTTTTAAATACTTTTATTTCTGTGTTTGCTCGATCATACTTTTAATTCCAATCTACCAATTTTTTTCACATTAGCGATTTAAATAGTTTGCTCTCTTTACAATTCATTAGTTTCTAAATCCAAATCGCACCGACCGACCGAACCGACAGTGCAATATGGCGCGAAATTGGATAATAGTTATTAGGCTAGTCAAATTATTGATATTTACAAAGGAACCCAAAACAAATTGATTTAGAGGATTAGTTTTTGAAAAATCTAGTGGAATAGGTTTCCTTCCGTCCAAAAATGAAAATCCACCGAAATCCATCCATGTGAAATGCATAGATTTGCATCTAATCCAAGATGGCCGCCAAATCACATTTATATCATGTCATATAGAAGTAGAAATATCTAGGCCAGAAGTAACAGTAGTAATCAGCAGTAAAAGTATCAGGTGTTATCTATGTTGAAAATGAAAGATGTCTATCAGGAGCACAATGAATTAAAGGGACAGGTTCGCCATTTTCGAAGGTTGATTTCGATCTTGAATATAATATGTAAATAGTCTTCAGAGGTACCAGAAATTTACGAAAATTCCTTAAAAAAATCTTAAAACTAGGAATTTTACTATTTATTTCTATATTTTATGTCTTTTTTATACGGCATAGTATCAAGAAAAGACGAGTCGTCTTTTTAACGTTTAAACATAGATAACTCTGGATACACATGAATTTGATGGCTCAAATTTTGATGGTTGGCTGTGAACACTATTAGTATTACTGAATAGTTTAACTTAAAAATTCCCGTTTGTGAGACTTAAGGTATGATTGTTCTAACAAATGGCGAATCTGTTCCTTTAAAGAAAAATCAAGAAAAACATGCTATATATCACTTTTTTTTTGATAAACCATTCTGAATGATTTGAAACTACACTGTCATTTTGATGGTTGAATTCCATCCAATCTTTAAACATTTAACTTTTAATCTGTAGATCAAGGAAGACTTAGTGGAACCCAAACTGAACTTCCATTTATTTTTCTTGAGATAACCACTGAGAGCATTTCACTGTCTTCAATAACAATGTAAATGGGAATTCTGTGTATGTTTTGGTTTTCTTGTTAATATTTTTACTCTACCCCACAGAGATTAGCAGGGTGCGTATTGTCTTTAGTACTTCTAGAGTGCTGTTCGTTTATTTTCACTGGCCGCCATTTTAAAACAAAATGGCGGCGAGGAAACTTGAGCCAAATGTCGCAAGAAAATAAACGATTCTAAATTCGTCTGCCAGAAGGACATAGGTTGTGTTTAGTGTTAGAATTTCGCGCCTTTCTATTGGCTGACATCTACCTCTCACCAATCATTTTCCAGAATTTTTACTCAAATTTGTAAGTTTACAGACAAACGGAAATGTCGACATTTTCCGCCTCCTATTTAAAAGATTTAGATGAAGATAAGATAAACTAAAAGTTTATTTTTCTAGTCGCCTTCTGGTGCCCGGTCAACACCAGTTTCTCTTGTGATCATTAAAGATGGACCCCCACTTACAATTAAATCTTAAACAGACAAAGATATAATGAATCCTTTAAAGGGACAGATGCGCCATTTAGGGGGGTTGATTTTAGTCTTGAATATATGTAAACAGTCTTCAGAAGTACTAGAAATGTATGAAAATCACACAATTCCTTCAAAAATATCTTAAACTAGGAATTTCTTATCCCATTTCTATAGATGTCTTTTCTATATATGATAAGAAAAGACGACTCGCCTATTTAATTTCAAAAGCGGATAATTCTGGACAAACACTGATTTGAAGGCCCAAATTTCGACAATGGCTAAGCTAAAAAAAAATTCCCGTTTCTAGGACTAAGGTGCATGGCGCATCTGTTCCTTAAAAACTGGTAGGATGTACCAATTGACTAAATTCGGTAATCCACGATAGCTCTCTTTGGGCAGATCAGGTAGACATGACTTGAAATCGTTGATCATTCATTCTCCAGGTTTTAGGACTACCATCTGTCACTCGGTTTATTTATAAATTCCTATAGAAGATAAGAGGTTAATGGTGATGAAGATAGAATTGTTCGATAAAAAAGAGTCTTTTCCATTAGAGAGCTTTACATTAGTTTTAATTCCTTCCTTGAAACTTTCTGTGATAACTTTTTTTCTTCTCCGATTTTTCTTTAGATTGCATCAAAAGTGGATTGTATTCATTTACAAGACCATGTCATTATGGGTCTTTCGGTGAGTTGATGCCAAACGCATCATGACCAGTTGTCCAAAGTTCTCAAAATGAAAACTGGTCGTGACTTAAAGGGACATATGCGCTACTTTTTCGGGGTTGATTAGAGTCTTGAAAATATGTCGTCATAATTACTAAGGATCTTATGTGACAAAGGATATTTTGCGATTATTGACGTCATCAACCACTTAGTTTTAGTGGAATTGCAGAAACCACAGAAGTCGGAATGAAAATTGGAATGGTGAAAATTGATGCTATCAGTGTCCTCGATACACATAATTTTTTTAGAAAACCTATTTATAATCTCTTTACGTGCAGTGGACGACTTGACAGATTACAAAATATTGAAATAGATCTACAATGTGAGAATGTGAATAGAAATTCGACAGTTGTCTCTATTAATAGAATAGGAATGAAAAGTTCACCCAGTATAAAATTCCTCAATAAAAGAAAAAAAGATTTTAATGCTTTGCTATTAAAACAGAAGGAAGATCAAATTTACTAAATAAACGACCATGCAGTGCAGATAGACCTCCTTCAGACACGGAATTTCATAGCTCATTTTACACCGCCCTACTAAAATAGTTAGCCATTCAAGATAAAATATCATAGACTTGATAAAATTATGTGTTTCTAATTCGCAAAATGTAATTTACTTGTAATGAAGACGTTTTTTCGTATATTTCATATTTGATTTAAAGAGACTGTAAAGGGGGTTTCTACATTTTTTATGTGCATCGGGGACAACGATAGCATCAATTTGAACCATTCCAAGTTTCAATCAAACGCCTGCAGTTCTAGCGATTCTAATAAAACCAGTGTTTTATGACGTAACCCTCGCAAATGTTTAATGTGATACAAGCAAATTTCGCGGGGATGACGTCATCAATCACTTAGTTTTAGTGGAATTGCAGGAACAACAGACGTCTTATTGAATATTGGAATGGTACAAATGGATGCTATCAGTTTCCAAGATACAAATAATATCTGGAATGTTGGAATAGGGGTTTAAACCTTTTTCTTTCTGTTAACCCTTTCACTGACATTTTCAGGACCCTAGATCGATAGCATCACCACCGCCCAACTACCATCCCTCTATAAATCCTCACTATTTCGTAATTTTCACTTCGGTTTCCCTTACAATCCCTTTTCCATGTCGAAGAATATGTTCTGCCGGCACAGACCGACTTAAATTTTCACACCGGTGCAGTTTTTAGAGCTATGCAGATCATGTTCAAACACAACAATCGAACACACCCCAATTAAAGACATTGCAACTTCGTGCTATCTGTGTGATCAATGAAAAATATTTTGGTGCATACAAATCTGTTTTAATTTTCTCGTTTTGTATATGGGAATCTGGGTTTGTTTGAACTGTGGCGATCTGCAAATAAAGAAATCAAGTTCGTTCCTCTTAGACCGGTGTCTATAAGAGTTGTCAAGTGTTGACATTTTTTCTAAAAACTAACTCACAAATCCACTTTTCCTTGTGTGTAAATCATTAAAACTTAAAAGAGAATCAAAGAAGAGTACCGAATGTAAACATACAGGTGCCAGCATACGTAATGTCCATTCGTTTCTGTGTATTTATATGTTTTCACGGTTTGTTATTTTTGCTAATAATGATTACATACCCGTTTCATGAAAATGTTCACGTAACAGGATTTGTATTTTAATAAACTAACTAAAAAAGGCAATGTTGGTAGTTGTTTGATTTGGGTTTGGTCTGAAAAGTAACAGGCAAATTTGGATGTTTCGTTTCGGGATTCGGAGTAACCTTAAAGGGGTTGTAAAGAGGTTTTCTAATATTTCTTTTACTTAGTTTTAATGGAATTGCAGAAACCACAGACATCTGATTTGAAAAATTGGAATGGTGCAAATTGATGCCATCAGCAATCCTGATACACATAATTTCTTTTAGAAAACCTCTTTACATTCACTTTAAGACAGTGGTTCCCAACCCTTTTCAGCCTTCACACCCCTGGAGCAATCGCCTGGACCTTTCACACCTCCAAAATTGTTTTATCATACACATTTCCAGCATGTGATGATGTGAGGTGCTCTCTCAATTCAAAATAAATTCCTAGGGGATGAAAACACCCCAGGTTTGGAATCGGGGCTTTAAGGCAATGCCATCTACAAAAATATACAATATAGGTAGAAATGCAAAAAAAGTTAAACTCGACGTGACAGAATTTTTTTTCTAGAAACAGGAAAAAAATCAAATAAACTTACGCATGAATGAAATATTAAAAAAGTAAATTCGACAGAATGTCATAATATTTATGATTTTGATATAAAAAACGTCCGTATAGATATAAAAATAGAACAACATGTCACTTAGATTAAAATAACAAATACATGTCAAATATTTCATCAACTGTGAAATATAGAATCAATATTTCATATTATCTTTAATCCAATCAGATTATAAGGATTATAGTATGACGTAATAGGCTAATTTCATGTCCATTTTGGGCATTTACATGGTTTAGAGACACTACAATAATAACATATAGTGTTCAATACATCAATTGTAGAGCGATGTAGAAATACCACGTTAAAATAGTGCTCAATAATCAATTGTAGAACAATATAGAAATACAACTGTTAAAATAGCGTTCAATACATTAATTGTAGAGTGATATAGAAATACCACTGTTATAGTGCTCAATACATCAATTGTAGAGTGATATAGAAGTACCTCTGTTAAAAAAGTGTTCAATACATCAATTGTAGAGCGATGTAGAAATACCACTGTTAAAATAATGTTCAATACATCAATTGTAGAGTGATATAGAAATACCACGTTAAAATAGTGCTCAATAATAAATTGTAGAACAATATAGAAATACAACTGTTAAAATAGCGTCCAATACATTAATTGTAGAGTGATATAGAAATACCACTGTTATAGTGCTCAATACATCAATTGTAGAGTGATATAGAAGTACCCCTGTTAAAAAAGTGTTCAATACATCAATTGTAGAGCGATGTAGAAATACCACTGTTAAAATAGTGTTCAATACATCAATTGTAGAGCGATGTAGAAATACCACTGTTAAAATAGCGTTCAATACATTAATTGTAGAGTGATATAGAAATACCACTGTTATAGTGCTCAATACATCAATTGTAGAGTGATATAGAAGTACCCCTGTTAAAAAAGTGTTCAATACATCAATTGTAGAGCGATGTAGAAATACCACTGTTAAAATAGTGTTCAATACATCAATTGTAGAGTGATATAGAAATACCACGTTAAAATAGTGCTCAATAATCAATTGTAGAACAATATAGAAATACAACTGTTAAAATAGAGCTCAATACATCAATTGTAGAGTGATATAGAAGTACCTCTGTTAAAAAAGTGTTCAATACATCAATTGTAGAGCGATGTAGAAATACCACTGTTAAAATAGTGTTCAATACATCAATTGTAGAGTGATATAGAAATACCACTGTTAAAATAGAGCTCAATACATCAATTGTAGAGCCATATAGAAATACCACTTTTAAAATAGTGTTCAATACATCAGTTGTAGAGATATATAGAAATACTACTGTAAAAATAGTGCTCAATACATCAATTGGAGAGCGATATAGAAATACCACTGTTAAAATAGTGTTCAATACATCAGTTGTAGAGATATAGAAATACCACTGTTAAAATAGAGCTCAATACATCAATTGGAGAGCTATATAGAAATAATACTGTTAAAATAGTGCTTAATACATCAATTGTAGAGCTATATCGAAATATCACTGTTAAAATAGCGCTCAATACATCAGTTGTAGAGTGCTCAATACATCAGATGTAGAGAAATATAGAAATACCACTGTTAAAATAATGCTCAATACATCAATTGTAGAGCAATATAGAAATACCACTGTTAAAATAGTACTCAATACATCAATTGTCGAGAGAGATATAGAAATGCCACTGTTAAAATAGTGTCCAATACAGCAATTGTAGAGATGTAGAAATACTACTGTAAAAATAGTGCTCAATACATCAATTGGAGAACTATATAGAAATACCACTGTTAAAATAGTGCCCAATGCATCAATTGGAGAACTATATAGAAATACCACTGTTAAAATAGTGCTCAATGCATCAATTGTAGAGTGATATAGAAATACCACTGTTAAAATAGAGCTCAATGCATCAATTGGAGAACTATATAGAAATACCACTGTTAAAATAGTGCTCAATGCATCAATTGGAGAACTATATAGAAATACCACTGTTAAAATAGTGCTCAATGCATCAATTGTAGAGTGATATAGAAATACCACTGTTAAAATAGTGCTCAATGCATCAATTGTAGAGTGATATAGAAATACCACTGTTAAAATAGTGCTCAATAAATCAATTGTAGAGCTTTATAAAAATACCACTGTTAAAATAGTGCTCAATACATCAATTGTAGAGCTATATAGAAATACCTTTTGTACATGTATCACAGAGAATTTGTAATGACCAGTCGTCTTTTTAACTTTGACACACATGGATTTGAAGGCTAAAATTTCGAAGATGATCTGTAAACACTATAACTGATTAACTTAGCTAAATAATTCCTGTTTCTGAGACTAAGGTACGATTGTTCAAACGAATGGCGAATCTGTCCCTTTATTATTTACTTTTCGATCTTGTATCAGGTGCATCCCCTGAACTGCTTTTACACTCTGATCTGGCCAACGTACATGATATCTCACCTGACGTTTTATGACGTAACTTAATATGATTTGATAATCATTATCAACTAATTAGGAATTAATATCATCTTAATCCTCTCACTTATCTTTATATCTTATCTCTTAATATTATCTCTATATTTTATTAAGGTATTAGGGCGCGTCTGGTAAGGTAATTAGCGTCACACGTGTGACGGTGCGACCACGGTAAAGGTTAACGCTGTATTTTGTTGTATTTGTTACCCCGACTTGCAAATGTATTACATAAAAAAAGTTCCCACCTATCCTGCATCATTCAAGAATGACAATGCAGTTTACAGCGAAAGACATTTTTCTGATGATTTGCCTACACACAATGAAATGGATGGAGTTTTACGCCCCATTTTTCCGCACCCTTTGGGCTAATAAAAATAGGAAACGTCATACGGGGTGCTGTGAGGGCAAACATATCCGGAGGGGCAATGTAATACGGTGCTAGTTGCAGTAATGGAATTGGTCGGTTGTCAGAATTTCAAAGGGGCACTTCATCGCACTCTCCCTTGCCCCTTTGTAGCCACGTTTAAAAGAAATTTAAAAGAAAGTTTGTCAGATATACTTGATTGGAATAAAGAAGCTATGCAATGAGGCAAATGTTCAACCAGGACAATGGAAACAAGCTCTTTCTCGATGGATCTTTCACGTCCACAGCTTGTAGCAAACAGGAAGTAATTTTAAACGCAGAAATTAAATCAGGCTACAGGGAATTGGTGGGGGGGGGGGGGGAGGGCTTAAAACTGGATTGCCCCCTGAAATATTTTTATGACCGACCAATTCCATTACTGTAACTAAACACCATACATCATTGCCCCTAATAAATCTCACTGTTTAAAATTGTTCTGTATATATCTATATAATGATATGATTTGTGACACACATTTAATAATCTAACATATATATATATATTACTTGCCCCTGCGAACAATCAAGTTGCCTAAGGGCCTGAATCCGGTGAGAATCCGTTGAAAAAAGCAGGAATCGTATTCTTTAAAGTGTAAACTGTGTGAACTGAGTTGTTGAAAGGAGCTCCCTGCTGATCTGCTATAAAATACAGAACTAACCAATTAGAAACAAGCATGTTGATTCAATTGATTGCAGAATTTTTAATTTATTGAAATGAGGTGTCAGAATTATTGGCAGATTTATTCAAATAAGAAGATCCTTTTCTATTTTCATAATGATATTTTTGCTGCTTGTCGAGACATTGAAAAGCAGTCTTGAAATCAGCAGGAATCTTGTCTAAGAATCAATGCCAACATTAAGTACTTCATACTCGTAATGATTTCAAAGATTTGCACGAATTTAAGAAACAAAAACACAAAACGAAGAATTAATATAATAATTACAAAAGCGACGGGATCTCTTCTCCCCATTTTGACATGTTTGTATTATATTTTTATAGTTATTCTGTTAAAACAATTAGGAGATTTGGTGCGTGAAAAGGCACAGAAATACTGGGCTTTGGTCACGTTGTGGGCGTGGGGGTAGGGCGGGTGGTGATGATTTTAAAACCCCTGGGTCATCGAAAGCAATATTGAAAGCAAATTTTTGCCGAATTCTTAAAGGGATTGTAAAATTTTTTTATGTGTATCGGGGACAATGATAGCATCGATTTCACCATTCCAACATTCAGATTTTCAATCAGACGTCTGTGGTTCCTGCATTTCATCTGAAACTAAGAGTTTGATGACGTCACTAATCGCGAAGGGTCTTATTCGATAAAGCGTATTTTGCGATTAGTGACGTCATCAAACACTTAAGTCTTAGTGGAATAGTAGGGACCACAGACGTCTGATTGAAAATTGGAATGATGAAAATTGATACTATCAGTGTCCTCGATATACATAACTTTTTTAGAAAACCTCTTTACAATCCCTTTAAATTGTGGCCACTAATTTTGGTTCTTACATTTGACTATAGCTTCAACCTTCGATGATTGACATGAAGCGACTATTTGCTGCGTCGTCAAGCGGAAAATAACCGTCCATTGATTTCAATGAATACAGATGTTATCATGGGGCCTCGTCATAAACTAATCTTTTCATATAGAGACAGTTTAAATCTCTTCGTCTACTAGATTTTCTATGATAATCAAATTTTCTTTTTTTTTACAGTCTTCTAAATTCTCTTTGATCTTAAAGTTTCAAATTTCAATCAAGTAAGATTGTACAGGTCGACATCTTCTTCTTGATATTTAGAATTGTTATATCATATTCGGTTAAGAGCAAAAAACAGTATCGAGGCTCTTAAAAAAATTTCCATTATATAGATAACCAAAATACTAACGATCACAACCGCAAAAAGAAACCCGAAATCCAAAAAAACATATTGGCGAAACATTGGTACCAGCTAATGAACTTTTCACACGAGGAAGTATATCTATTATAAGTGAGTAAGTATTTCAAAATGAAAAGTGGTATCAGGTGTCTATAAGAGTAAGAATACCTCGCCGAGATATATATGGCGTAGCATAACTTGTATCAATCGCTTGAAATACGTCTACCAGATAGTCCTTTTCGGAACCTCGTACTGGGTGACGCGGTGGCTCACTGGGTTAGAGGCTTGCTCGCTAGCCCGAAGGCCCAGGGTTCCATCCCGGCTCGGAAGCTTCTATTTTTCAACCAGGTCTCCATTTGTCAGTGATGCAGGTAAGAGGGACTGACTAGGAAAAGGGGAAAAAGTGTCTAGTCGTTCGGATAAGACAATAAACCGACGCCTCGTGTGCTGCAGACTGCACGTTAAAGATCACGTTAAAAGAATAGGCTAATGCCGGTGTCCTGACAAAATTTTCATCCTCACACACTGCATGGAGTTGTCCGTCTTCAATAGCCCAATTAGAAGTGCAGAATAATAGGAAGTAAAACTCCATTCAATTTTTCCTTATAAAGAGATGGCAAACCAAAATCACTGGTTTCATATAACTGAAATGTAAATTTATTTTGATGAAGCAACTCAAACTATCCAGATGATGTACAATGAGGAACCAGGGGATATTCTAATCTGTTGATTTAACAAAGACGTCATCATTATTTTAACACCTGAATCACTAGATATTACATCGTTATGATTGTCCGATACTTCCTAGTTCATCATTGACTTTTAATACTAGTAATAGTCCCGGGGTGTGGGGCGGACTGACACGGGGTGGACACTCCCTTGACAGCTATATTTGTTAAGACATAAGTCTTAATTAAACGTCGTTTTCATGTAGTCTTTCTGAAAGCATGGACTCTTGCTATCTACAACAACATAATTAAATGTGATGCCAAATCTTTGTATGTAATACTCTTCTGTCTTCCTTTTTCGCTGTCCGAAATATGCGGGGTAACTCAAGTCCTATGATACGTATAAATACAAAATACACAATTTACATGTCGAACGTCGAATTTAACGGGCATAGCCTGTAGCATACAGGGCCTCGGTTTATTGTCCCATCCGAACGACTTGACGCGTTTTCCGTTTCTTACCTGCATCACTGACGGGGGAAACGGGGTTGAAAAATCCGAAGGTATTATCTCGTCGAGGTTGGATGAAAAGCTTAGGAGGGGAAAAGATCTCATTGTCATTCCACAATGAATATAGATCTCTTTTATACATTATTCTCAGATGAAACGATTGCTCAAAAGATGCTACCACAAGGAAGACAGAATTTCGAGCCACCACCCATTGAGCTGTTACTCCAATCTTCAGAACAAACAACTAACAAATTATGTAAGAGATTTAAGATAACTTCTTATCTATAGTTGACTTACCAGTTTATTTGTTGGTGTGTCGTTGACCCCCTCCCAGGGTCTCTAAATCCCCTAGGCCCCGGGGCCCTACTAGGTAATCCAATACCAACCATCCCTCTTGTATGGTATTGTACATACGAAGCAATTAAGGGGTTCATTAGTCCCTTTTTAGGACCCCTATTCACAAAGCTCCTTAGAGAACAGAAGGTTTTGTTAACTTCGACATGGTCGACCTTTGTCCTGTACAAAGAGTCCGGCTCAAGTTTTTTCGTCGTATTTTCTTACAAGTGGTATGTTTTTGAAGGTATGTTTACCCAATATAGGTCAATGTTGATCCTGGACTAATATTGATTCATCACTCCACTTTTAAATGTTTATTTTTTCTTAATTAACCTGTTAAAATAAAGTCATTATTTTGAAAACCTGAAATTTATTAGGTCAGTTTTTGGTGGACACCATTGGTCAAACCTTCAAAAGGTGAATCTAATTAGCGGCAAGTGTCATATTTCACAGGCAGATCACCGCCATGTTTCAAAGCAAACAGTTTCTCAAAGACAATAAAGCACTTTTTGTAGACAGATGAAATCGACACCAGTACTACTGGTTGGGGATGATGCCCGCTTCAGTGAGAAAAAAATCCAGCGACCCAAGGTTTCTTAGTACGAGTATTGATACTGTATTCTTCTGTAGAGTTCTTCTTTTGCAGTTCTTCTTTTCTTGTTCTTCTGTAAAAGCTCTTCTGGAAGAATCTGGCCATTGATTTAGTCGATATGAGCAATCACCAACTAAACTAGAGGGATCTAAAGGAATCCGACCAATCCTTCGATTAAGCCGACCTGTTTGCAACGACGCTTGAGCAAACACCATTTGATTTGATTTCGATATATTTTCGTCACTGTCGTTGAGATTTTTTGAATCGACAGTCGGCTTGTTAACACCTTAATGTTTGTAAAGATCAAAGGCAAAAGTAACTTATAATCTTAAATAAATTGGACCAAACATTATATATAACACACAAAAAATTGTGTTCAAAAATAAATGGTACATATTTGCATGATTCACCTATATTTTCATCACGGCATGTTGCAAGGTTGATACCTACCACCGTATTTCTTCTATAGACGTACTAATGACTGGTAGCTGTCAACATTTCTTTGAAATCTATTGTGTAGCGAGCAATGGACCACAATTCTTCACGTCAAATCAGCCAACTGTTTCATTCAACCCAAGTATTTACACAATTCAATAGAAAAGAAAAAAATATCCAACAAAACGATTTGAAAAGAGTGACAATAGAAAAGCGTATAGTAACAACCCCCTATATTTTACACTCAAATAAGTTTCAAATTACACTCGCCTATTGTGTAAAAGGTAGAAAAACGACCGTCGTTGGACCAACTTGAATATTTTCTATTCTTTTCCTCACGAAATATTTTGTGAAACCCATGTGCTTATTTTCACACAATCTGCCCATCTGATTGAAAATCTCACAAACCGAGATGATTTGTTTCTGGTATTTTATTGAAATTGGGTTGTCAAAAATATTATTATTAACACTGACCAAAGAAAATATTTAGATAAACTTGAATTGGGTGTAGATGTATATATTATGTTGGTGAAACGTTAAGTGCTCCATTTTATAGATTCGTGTATATCACAATGTCGTCTGAAAATATTAGACTAGCATTTCAATTTTCAACTCGTTAATGGACAGCACAGACCATAAACATTCCAAATACCACAGCCTTTAAAGGGACAAGTTTGCCATCCGTTTGACCAATCGTAACTTAGTCTCAGAAACGACAAATATCTGCGTTTGAAAGTTAAAAAGACGACTCATCTTTTCTGTCATATTTAAAAAGGCATCTATAGAAATAGGAAAAGCAAAATTCCTAGTTTGAGATATTTTTGAAGGAATTATGCGATTTTTCGTACATTTCTAGTACTTCTGAAAACTATGTACATATATTCAAGACCCCAAAATAGTGCATCTGTCCCTTTAAACTTTTTTTTTATTGCAGGTAAAATCCGAATGATTTGAATCTCGATAAATCAAATTAATTGTTCATGAAAAATGAAAAGGGTAGGCTACATGCGTTTGAGTTCATACCAAATACTGCTTAACTGCCATAATTTATTTCATATCATTTAGATTCTTAGGATTTGATTTTTGAGATTCGGCATTCATTTGAAAGATTAAGACTAAAATCCGCCCCAAACGCTGGATTCCAATAAATACTTGCATAATTCTTTTAAACATATGGCCAATGTGTTGGCTCAACAAGGTGGGCGTGGCTGACATTCTTTTCATTAACTGCGGGATGAACATAGCTGTCAATCATTCGACTCACTTCCGTGCAATGTTTTAATTTGGGTAACTCGAGTAACGAAATCGAGTGAATCAATTACTAGAATTTCATCTTCGGTTACAAAAATAATTCTGCTCTTTAGTGAAACACTTTAGGTGATAAAATCTTCAACTAAATTTCCTCTTTCTTGTGAAAATAACCGTCTATCTTGAATTTATAAACTATTTAAGTTTAAATCATAGATAAGTTTTTCACGTTGTTTAAGTATTGTCTGTAGGTAGGCCCTAGTTAAAAAAAATTCATCAAAATATATACTAAAAAGGGAGTATTTGAAATGGCACCGCTGTACTGTCTTGGACCCTCCATGAAGTTACTTAAAGGGACAGATGCGTCATGCTCGGAAAATGGTTTCGGTCTTGAATTTAGAAATGTAGCCTACGATAATCGCATAATTCTTTAAAAAATATCTCGAACTAGGAATTTCACTTTCTATTTCTATATAAATCGTTTCTATATAAAGCATAGTTTCAAGAAAAGACGAGTCGTCTTGTTAACTTTCGAACACGGATAATTCTAGACACACATGGATTTAAAGGCTCAAATTGGAAAGGTGAGCTGTGAACACTATTACTGATTAGCTTAGGTCCATTGAAAGAGATTTTAAAGAGCTTTCATAAAATGTTTAATGTGTACCGAGGACACGGACAGATTCAATTTTCACAATTCCAATTATGTCTTTTTTTTTTGTAACTACCACGCTGTCCTATATTAAAGGGGCAGATGTCACATTTTCGGGGGCTGATTTTAGAATATGTAAATAGAAAGGTACGAAATAACATAATTTCTTTAAAAAAAAACCTAGAAATTGTACTCACTATATGTTTTTCTATTTATCACAGAGTGTCTTAAATTGATTAGTCGTCATTTTCTAGACACACATGGATTTGAAGGCTCAAATTTCGACGGCGAGCTGTGATCACTATTACTGATTAACTCAGCTAAAATATTCCAGTTTCTAAGACTAAAGTATGATTGGTAAAAAACAATGCCCTTCCTGTCCCTTTAAGGGTACTGTCCTTCCTTCAAATCAGTAAAATGTACATTATGCCTTTTCTACACGAAAATAACTGTAAACATTAGATTTAAATGTGTCGCTTCTGATTTTGAATATATTACATAACAAAACCACGAAAATGCTTAAAGATAGGTTCCTTTATTTTCAGTTATTTATGAAAATGAAAATGCTAATACTTATATGAATAGAAAGTAGAGGTGTACTAATGACTTGGAAAAATACCTGTTTGTCTCACATGTCCATAACCATTTCATAATTGGCAGAATTACCAGCAGAATTCCAATGAGTGGCCGATCAAGAAAGGCCAGAAAGTTTTTTTTGTTTATCCAGACTGTACATACATGGATATTTATGATTGGTTAAAACTCTAAATTATATGCAATAAGAACATAATGATATGATTAAGAATACATGATAATTCATTAGAAACACCTATTAATCCAATAGATTGCTTAATTTGGCTCTAAAAAATAAGGAAACCTATCTTTAACGAGTAAATAGTAGATAGATATCTTCACCCATTTCATATGAATTCAAAGTATATATTTGTTATGAATATCTAATACGTTAAAAACTGGCAAATAAAGGTTAGAAAAAGGCAGGTGAAATAGGTGCAGAAGATCTAGTTTCTTAATTAGCCGCGGGCGAAAACTGCTAAAGTTACCTTTTCATGTTGACAAAATTAAATGAAAAACTGGTAATAGTTCAGAAAATCTTTTCTTGGTGGACAAAAAACCGCCGTCTTATATTGATATTGGTGTATTTTAATATTGTTATTTTGTATTTATAAACATCATTCAATTCGAAGGTTTCTTTTCAATTTTTTTTCGTCAAATAAATTGAAGAATATAGCACAGACGTTTTTATTTTTAAATTTATTTAAATGCTTTTATATCGTGGGCGACGAAATATATGCCATATTTGGTCATTTTGACTTTTTGGTACCGTTTGAAAGATCGTAAAAGCGCGGATCTTGTGATCAAAACCTTGTATTCTTAGCTTGATTGTAAATAACTCAAAAACAACTAATTAAAACACACATATAAAAACAGTCAGATTTAAAACCTTGTAAAATATATTATTATACAAGGTTCAATGTTCCTTTTTCTGAGGATGAAAACGAAAAACCTCGTACAGCAGTAAAAAAAAATTAATAAATTGTCCCTGATAGACATAATTAAAAAAAAAAACCCTGTGTTTCTGCTTATCCAAAATATAAAATCAGAAGAAAACAATTCTGTCAGTGGCTCAACTACCATAAGGACTGTTTGAACCAAGTCCACGGGCCCCACCCCTTCGAGGAAGGGGTGGAGGCAGGCGGCACCGACAGAAAAATAAAGGGGAGAACATGTTTGAAATATGTTTAAGTCCACAGGCACCCACTCATCCACTCAACTCATACTGCCTAAAGACCATAAAATTCAGTCGAAATTCTAACCGGAAGGGACACTGCGCAAACCGGAAGTCACTAGGTTCAGATGTCGATTATTAGCTTACGACTCACTACAGTCTCAATTTACTGCAGACTTCTATTTTCACCGCCATCCTGTTCCTCCATCCTTACACAAATAATGTCAAAAATATTGTGGTATTTTTCAAATAGTGTTTACTTGAACCTGTTCTCTAATCTGACCCTCTTACTCCAAAGCATACAATACGGGATAAAGAATAGGGAGTAATTAGATGGAGCTCTTCAGTCAGTGAAGAACAGAAAAGAATAGGTCTGATTCAGAACGTTTCATTTTTCTAATTGGTCATGTCAGTAAAATTTTGACAAGAACATAAAGGGATAATTTGCTTATTGAAAGGATGATATTTTACTTATAATTTTGTATAGTCCTCTCCTTCACCAAGATTAAATACTTTCAACAGAGGTTAAGCAAATTTTATATCGTTGGGCCAACATGAGAAATTTGTGCAGATTCGAAATCTTTCGAAATTTGTCGCCTTGTGAAAAACGAAGTTGTGTTAGGGTGGGGTCAGCAAATGAGAATTAAACCCCAGCAAAACCTTCTTCAGTTCAGCAGAGATTGATTCATTTACAGTGTCTTTGTACAAAATAAAAAAGGTATAGATTTAGATATGTTTTTTGGCAGCTCAAAATTGTCAGAAATGATTTCTCTGGGCTTTTTATTCTTCAAATTTAAAAAAAGTAAAAGTAAAAAATCTTAGCCCGAGCACTAATATTCCTGGCGAGGGCCTAGACGTGTACAAAAGCCAATTTTTGAGCGTTTGATGTAACAAATCCATCGTCGCAATCACTGTGATAGAAACAGGGACGCATTCTATCAGGGAACTTTCGACCAAAAGGCGTATTTGGAGAAGCATCAGGCACTGAATACACCTTTTGTTCGTGTCACATAATACCAGAGTTGGAGAGGCCGGAGATTTGATTGGCTGGCAGTGACATTAAAGAGACTGATGTTCAAGAAGGTTGTCTTTAGACCCAAACTGAGGTGGATCACATATCGAAACGGTTCTATGATGAAAACAAAGAGTTTTGCCTGCTAAGATGTAGTATAACAAACGTGTAGCCCCAGGCTTTTAAAATTTTATAAAACTGAAGTGAAAATTGGGTTTACGTTCTCGTAAACGCTAACAAAACCTTGACGATGTACTATTCAACGTTCCCAAAACGAAGAAAATGAATGGAAATACGGAAAAGCTCATAGGAGATGCAGGGAAAGAAAGAAAGAACAACTTAGGTTCACAGTTAAGGATCCTTTCTACCAGCTGGTCCTTGGCCAAACTTCTTGGCATTGATCTTTCCCGGATTATCCGTACCCATTTACAGCTGGATCGACTGGAATTATGAGTGGAGATGAAATTCACTGTCATCGGACTATTTCACGCCAATCTAGATCAGAACCCACAGCCGCCATGCATATGACGTCAAGTAAAGAACCAACACTCTAACCGACTGTGCTATAGCCTAGTTCTGAAAGTTGAAAAAATCTTTAAACAAAGAGCAAAAAGAATGGTATCGAAGTTGAAATTATTTTTTATATTTATCTTTCGTATTATCAGATCCTATTATTTTCAAAGAACCACCGTGGGCAATGAATATATTATGTTTTTCTGTACATCCCCCAAACATGTCACAGACAAGCCGAGTGTACTTCAGAATTACTTCAGATCTTAATATAACGAAGAGAATATTTGGCCGCATTGTTTTAATAGTGCTTAAAACATATAGACCATATACATTGTGTGTTTTGTGCGTGGTTTCACAACTTCAAGATCCTTGTTTCTTTTGTGCGTTCTGTTTTTGTGACAAATTTTCAACGTGTACGTAGATAAATCTGACAGCAAGAAGACATTGTCATAGAACAATACCAAAACACACAATAGATGTTTAAAGTACGCATCCCAGATAGTTTTTAATATCAGAATTTAAAGAAATACTGACATTTTTATACTAAACAATATATAAGCGTTGTTCGAATATGTTTCAAATGAAAATCTTGAGCAAGGTAACCAGCTTAACTTTCAAATCAATGTGTGTCCAGAATTAGCCGCGTTTGGTGATTAAAATGACGACTTGGCATTCTACGAGGCGCTGCCATTTATAGAAAAGACATATATAGGAAAAGAAAGTGAAATTCCTTGTTTGAGATAATTTTGAAGGAATTATGTGATTTTTATACATTTCTAGTACTTCTGAAAACTATTTACATATATTCAAGACCCAAATCACCCCCGAAAGTGGCGAACCTGTCCCTTTAAGACGACGAAATCCCTTACTGAACTCCAGAAGCTTCATCTAGAACACTCCCGATACCCATCAGCAATTGCAGGGCGTCGTAAACGAATAACATATCCCACACCTGTTTATGGAAATTTATAGCCCGGTCACACCGGAAAGGCGTCCTTACTGGGCTGCTACGGTGACGGAGAATTAACCCACATTATCCTGAGGTTGCCATAATCTTGGTATAAGCGTGAAGGAAGCGTCATATACCGTGCGGTGGCTGTCAATAATCGCAATTAAGATCAACTTGGAATCGAGGATGTCTTCAGATCAGCGTCGTAACATCTCAATGGACGCAATAAAAATGAATTGCACCAAGTCTATAGATTTTCATTACGCAATATGGTCGCAGGTTGACACGACTCTTGTAGAATATGTAATTTAAGTAACTTTTCTCACTTTGCCGGTACTTTTTTTTAGTCGGCATAAGATCGCAAATGGTCATAGTCCAGTGCGACACGTCTACTTTCTATTCATATAAGTATTAGCATTTTCATTTTCATAAATGAAAATAAGGGAACCCATCTTTAAGAAACTATATCACAAAAACATATTGCAAATTACAAATAACGATCTTGAACTGAAATTGTAGGAAAGCGTTAAATTGATGGTGCCTACTTGATGAACATGTTAGGCCAATTGGAATGGTAAATCAATCCCTGAAAGTATAGAGTGGGTAATTGAGCGCATCCTTGATAAGTAAAATGTTTGTCTAATTACTGGAGTAGTTGATAACATTGTGTCGAGGGTGCTTTCGATTCAAATATGGTGCCCTCTTGTTTCTCTGGAAAGCTGCTGTAAAATTGTACTTTTGTTTCCTTCAGACTACCGGGAGCCAGGTTTCACTTCTTGCAAATTGGGGTTCTTATCATTACTTACATCCAGTAGTTTGGAAATGTTTCGATTTACCTCTTGGAATATGTTTGAAAAACAATCGCAGACTGCTAATAGGTGTTTCAGAAATCAAAACATTCTCACGATAGGTTTGAAAACAGGAAATTGACAAAAAATGAGCGTTTTGTTTTCGGTTAATATACCAAATGAACTTTTTTTTGTAACTCCAGCTATATTGAATTATAACGGTGTTGAGTTGACAAATCCACTACTTTAGGAAATTGGGTGGTCTGAAAGGGTGAGCTCGATAATAATTCTTGTCACTGAAACTTCCATTACAGAGAAATCCCTTACAAGCAAGACAATTCCGTTAATGAAAGTCTCGTCCAAGTATGGCAAAATCGAGAGTAAAAGTTGTATAGTAGATAAGTGCCATCGAGCGTTTCGAGAAGAGTAAGCATGGTCTCCTTGGCGCGCGACACCAGCCACTACTACATAGGTAAAAAATATGAGATTTAAAAAAGCCAAACGATCAGATCTGCACTTTAATTTGAAAGATTAAATGAAAGATTTACTAAAACGAATGTCGATTATTTCCTTTTTAAGGGTAGTTTTTATTCTTGAATGTTTCCATTATGCCTGGGTAAACAGGACTAATGCATTTCTTTAGTCCAAAGTATGACATCTATTCATTAGAACCAGTTAAAAAAAATTAACAGATTTTGACATTAATTGAAACTGTTTTGTTATGCTTTGGTTACGATTTAAGCATAGTTTCAATGACAGTGATTAGACCAAACCGTTGATCTTTCCTGGATAATCCGTTCTCATTTTCGCCAGGAACGACTGAAATATCGAGGTTTCGCCCCAAACTGTCCTGGATCATAATCAAGTGGAGATTCGTCCTTTTTTCATTTTAAATTGTGCAACCAATACGCGTCAGATGGTGAATTTGAAAAATAATACGGGTGGTTAAAGTATATGTAAAATAATTCAAAGACTGCATCCCTTCAAGTGATAAACTTATTCATTTGAATTGAAGTAGGAGAATATATTAAAGGGGCATTTCGTTTTTTTTTATCAAAAACGTCGTAAATTATACCTGAAAATATTTCTAAAGTAAGCTGTTTATATCTATGTATCTTTTCGATCAAACCGAATTTGTTTTAAAAGGGTTAATTAAAAACTGAGAGTGCTAATTGTTAATTAAGCAGTTTGACCTAGTTTTGGTGTTCCGCTGTATATTTTTTGTTGAAACCTGTAAAATACGTTAGAGACATATTTCTCTACAATTAGGCGTTTATTTCACTTAAATCCGTTCATTAGTTTTCCAACAGCTTCCAAAAAGCATAACGAACTTTAAAAGTTTACGTAAACTTTTTAAATAGTTTTGGTCTTAAACACAGCTGGATTTTTTTTAGTTAAAACTTTCAGATACGTTAAGACACACAATTAGATTTTGCTGTATGGTTTCTACAAATCTAAGCAAAAAAAAAAAACATTCGACCTACAAAAAAAATTGAATGTCCTTTTAAAATCTATCCGTGTCCACCTTTCATCAAATATTGCAGTGAATGTCGACGAGCGACTCAAATGAATACCTCCAATTTACTTAAGGCTTGTTATCGTGTAGGCCACCCATCATTCATCTTCTGTAAACTCTTCAACATTTCTGACACTTTTCATATTTCCGCTGACAGACGTGAACAGTTTGTCGTCTGTTGAACTGTGTGAATGAGAGCACGTGTCGGAGATCCTGATATCTATATTGTCCATTTGAAATATTTCATTACTCTACAGGATATCAAGTAGGTGTCAATTGCTGGTGAAAGTGACATCCGCAAAATGATGTCAAATACACTAGTTATGTAACTTAAAGTGATCGCGTCGAAAGCATTGGTCCTGACATCTGAATTGGACGAAGTTGAAGCTATTGGTCCTGACATCTGAATTGGATGATGTTGAAGCTATTGATCCTGCCATCTGAATTGGATGATGTTCAAGCTATTGGTCCTGACATCTGAATTGGGTGATGTCGAAGGCATTGGTCCTGCCATCTGAATTGGATGATGTTGAAGCTATTGATCCTGCCATCTGAATTGGATGATGTTGAAGCTATTGATCCTGCCATCTGAATTGGATGATGTTGAAGCTATTGATCCTGACATCTGAATTGGATGATGTTGAAACTATTGATCCTGAAATCTGAATTGGATGATGTTGAAGCTATTGGACCTGACATCTGAATTGGATCACGTTGAAGCTATTGGTCCTGACATCTGAATTGGATGATGTTGAAGCTATTGGTCCTGACATCTGAATTGGATGATGTTGAAGCTATTGGTCCTGAAATCTGAATTGGATGATGTTGAAGCTATTGGACCTGACATCTGAATTGGATCACGTTGAAGCTATTGATCCTGACATCTGAATTGGATGATGTTGAAGCTATTGGTCCTGGCATCTGATTGGGATGATGTTGAAGCCATTGGTCCTTGCATCTGATTGGGATGATGTTGAAGCCATTGGTCCTTGCATCTGAATAGAATGATGCTACAGCCATTGGTCCTGGCATCTGAATTGAATGATGCTGAAGCCATTTGTTCTGACATCTGAATTGGATGATGTTGAAGCTATTGGTCCTGGCATCTGAATGGGGTGATGTTGAAGCCATTGGTCCTGGCATCTGAATTGAATGATGCTACAGCCATTGGTCCTGGCATCTGAATTGAATGATGCTGAAGCCATTTGTTCTGACATCTGAATGGGATGATGTTGAAGCTATGTGTCCTGGCTTTTGAATGGGATGATGTTGAAACCATTGGTCCTGGCATCTGAATTGAATGATGCTACAGCCATTGGTCCTCGCATCTGAACTGAATGATGCTGAAGCCAGTTTTCTGACATCTGAATTTGATGGTTTATCACGGATTGATCCTGACATCTGAATTGGATGGTATATCATGGATTGATCCTGACATCTGAATTGGATTGATTGATCCTGACATCTGAATTGGATGGTATATCATGGATTGATTCTGACATCTGAATTGGATGGTTTATCATGGAATGATCCTGACATCTGAACTGGATGGTATATCATGGATTGATCCTGACATCTGAATTGGATGGTATATCATGGATTGATCCTGACATCTGAATTGGATGGTATATCATGGATTGATCCTGATATCTGAATTGAATGATCTCACATGCATTGATCCTGACATTTGAATTGGATGGTTTATCATGGATTGATCCTGACATCTGAATTGGATAGTATATCATGGATTGATCCTACATTTGATTTGGATGGTTTATCATGGATTGATCCTGACATCTGAATTGGATAGTATATCATGGATTGATCCTGACATCTGAATTGGATGGTTTATCATGGATTGATCCTGACATCTGAATTGGATGGTATATCATGGATTGATCCTGACATCTGAATTGGGTGGTTTATCATGGATTGATCCTGACATCTGAATCGGATGGTGACATTAAAAATTGATCAATGATCATTATTATAACTGGAAAGTGATGCTTGTTTATGATTGATAGTGTAACTCTGAAAATTGCATAAGACGTCGAGGGGAATAGCTGGCTTTCCATGGGCAACGGGTGTGTTTGCACTGATGCCGGTCAAAATGTGGCATTAAATTGTGACTGCAACACCTTCGGTGAAGATATTGACATAGTTATTAATAGACCAGATTTGCCAGTCTGTTAAGCAAATAATTCAATTTAAAAGTAAATATCTTCAATATGCCAACAGTAGAAGTGTAAATAACGGGAACGATAAATGCATAACTTTTTGTAGCTTCTTCGGTGTTATTGAGACATTTGGTTTTACACATTTAATTTCGTTTTTCTCTTCAATGAAAGTTTTGAACTGACTTGTATATCATAGCGTCTATTCTATCATGTGCTGTACTGTACTGTACTGTGCTGTCATGTGTCATGTCTTGCACTGTTGGCACTGATGCTGCAGTCTAATTAAAATAATGCGTTTCGTTTTTTATTAGCTTGTATTTTCAACATAGCCACTTCAGTTAGGGTCTAAAGACAGCCTTATTCAACGATCCAACATCGTGCTCATGCTCTGCTCGCCCTGATCTATTGGCTTCCCAAATTATCGTTTGTATGAGTTAAGAATGGACTCTCCCAAGGCTGAATGTCAGTCAATGATATTCTAATAGCTTAACTGACATCCTTCCCTGTCAAAAGAGAAGTTCGATTCAATTACTTGAAGAGATTGTGATATACCACCACAGCCGCCATAACTTACATTACTTCCGTTACGGAAGCTGCGATTTGATGATACTTTAGTCGGTTTTTCCGGTCCATAACAACACGAAATAAGGTGAAATAGTTCTATGGTGAGAGAGCACATTTTTAATTTTTAGGTAATTTTATAATGTATTTTTTTTGACCAATCATACTTTAGTTTCAGAAACGGGAATTTTTTTTAGCTAAGCCAATCAGTTATAGTGTTCACTAGCTCACCGTCAAAATTACGGTTAGAAAGTTAAAAAGACGACGCGTCTTTTTGAGACTCTGTCATAGAAAAAACATATATAGAAACAGAAAGTGAAACTCATGGTTTGAGATATTTTTGAAGGAATTATGAAATTTTCATACATTTCTAGTACTTCTGAAAACTATTTACATATATTCAGGACTCAAATCAACCTCTGAGAATGGCGCACCTGTCCCTAAGATCTTTTACGCCATCCTATCTGTAATTTTGCATGCAAGTAGTGTGGGACTTTGACGTCATAATATTCTATTCCAAAACCGGGAATCGAATTGCAAGTAATAATCCCTTTAACTAAATAATATAGACAAAGATTTATAGTTTAAACTGTATCTTCCATTGTTAGGGTTTATGTTTATTCAATTTACGTTGAATAGAATCTAGAACATCCGTACAGTTAAAACTAGAGTTGCCAAGCAATAAATAAACAACATGGTATAACGTTAGATGTACATTGTATACCGCTTCATTGTTCCTTTATTCCATCAACAGATCCCAATTCAAAACCTTATTCTTATACAATTAAATTCATTCAAAGAGGTTTTTTACCCTTGTGTAGAACATTGATGCGACACGCAGAACATTCGTAGCCCTTAATTGCAACTCCATATTCATATAGGTTTTAAATCCTTGTATGTAGCCTATCAGTAGAGCATGGATTGAAGATTCACAACATTCTAGTGAGCTTCATAGCTCTTAATTTCATCGCCATATTCTTATACAATTAAATTTAGCCCTTGTGTGTAAGGGAGGCTTGATCATCCCGTCCCACTTCATCTACGCACAGCTGCGATGGAAGATGTCTTGGACTATATCAACAAGACGTTCAACTTTCGGATTTCCCAAATCTCAGAGAGGAGATAAGCTTGTGAACGAAATAAATAAAAAGTTAAATTTCTTGTTTGAGGTATTTTGAAGGAATTTTGCGTTGTTCATACAGTTTTAGTATTTCTGAAGACTATTTACATATATTCAAGGTCAAAGTCAACACCTTTTTACTTATTAATGCCCTTGAACGGCTGTGCCCCTTCATAAACGCTTGCATTGCCGACCAGTCAAAATTATAATTGGGCTATTTATACTTAATGATACGGTCACGTGTTTCGGATTAAAAGATTTTATTTGACCTATATGTAACAAATTGCTTGTTCAAAACGAACTCAAAAACCCTTTTTATTAAGCCAAACTATTTTTGCATTGAACTGAAAGTTTTGTAGCCTCACTAATTATCTGAGTTTTTAGAAACTTGCCTCGGGCTATTTGCATTGAATTGAAAATTCCTAACAATTGTCGATGAAATATTCGTGTCTGTTCACGGTAATATTTTACGCCTTTTTTTCTCCAAGGAAGCGAAAAGACCAGTGAATAAACGCACCCGGCTCTGTACAAATTTAGCAAAGCTGTAAATGATTTTTATCATAAAACGAAAGGAATAATTAATTGCGTTTTGTAATTCAGTTATTTGTATTTGAGAAATGTGATTGCTGCAGACTTCCAGGAATATTAATCAATGGTCATGCCTGAAAGGCTATCTCCAGCGTTCATATCATAAAGTTCACATATTACATAGTTATTTAGATCGATGGTGAATTATGACACTTTTGTTCAGAATCGTTGGTGGTCAAATTCAGAAACCACCATAACAATTTTAGGTTAATGGGACAGGTACGGCATTTTTTGACCAATCATACTTTAGTCTCAGAAAATGGAATTTTTTAGTTAATAAGTAAAAGTGTTCATAGCTCAGTCGAAATATGGGCCTTCCAATCCATGTGTGTCCAGAATTATTTGTTTAAATGTTGACTCGTCAATTTAAGATACTCTGTGATATATAGAAAAGACATATATAGAATAGTGAGTCAAATTCCTAGTTTAAGGAATTATGTGATTTTCATACATTTCTGGTACTCGTGAAGTCTACTTACATATATTCAAGACTAAATTCAACCCCCAAAATGGCGAGTCGTCAATTTAACTTTCAAACGCAGATAATTCTGGACTCAAATGGATCTAAGGGCTCAAATTTAGGCAGGGAGCTTTGAACACTATTACTGATTGACATACCTAAAACAAAATTCCGTTTCTGAGACTAAAGTATGATTGTTTAAAAAGAATGTCCCTTTAATGTCTAATATTGAAAAAAATGTATGCCAATGTATAATGAATTCTATATATTTCAGAGAAACTGCTTTTGAAAGAAAACGTCATTTCCGCTATAGACACATTCGATTACATTCGCTTGAAGCCGTCTGCTGGCCTAATTTGAATGCGTTCGGATTTGAATGCATTTAAAGCGTATAATAGAATTCAATATAGGACTATATTTGCCAATCGCAGTGCTTAATATCCGCTTTAGGTGAAATTAAAGAGGGGAATTCCTTATATTTTATTGTCAAATTAAGCAAACTATTTGATAAATTGGTGATTCTAAGGACTTATCATGTATTCTTAATCATATCATTATGTTCTTATTGCATATAATGAAGAGTTTAGACTTATCATTAATGTCCATGTATATACAGTCTGGATAAACTAAAAAAAAACTTTCTTGATCAGTCACTCATTGGAATTCTGCAGGTAATTCTCTTCTAATTTAGCTAATAATTATTTAATCATGGACATGTGAGACAAACTGATATTTTTCCAAGTCATTATATTCATAAATGAAAATAAGGGAACCCATCTTTAAGCTTACGTCTAAAATTCAAACATTTAATAACATTTTTCTAGCTTAAATTTTTTCAATATAGTTTTACAAATTTAAATGGTATTTTGCGAGAAAAACGTCTTTTTGTATCCAAGAAAAAATCGAATTTGTATTCGTATGGAAAACTATATAACGTTCAAAATGTCCCAGAGATATTTGCTTCCAATTTTTATCGTAGCCGACTTGTTTTGTCCAATTATTTTTCTAAGTCTGACTTATCACAAACCATTACTGTCTAATACTCATTCATTTCATTATATAGATGTTTGGAGAGTCTGGGGGTTTTACTTTCCTACCCCGGGGCTACTTGTCATTATACTCAATTCTCTAGTGAATAAGAGATCTATAGTACAGCTTAAGTCCGACTAGCTAACGAAATGTCGTATTATTCTATAAGGAAGATATGGCCACAGAAGACACGCTGCAACCAGAATCACAGATGCTGAAACCAGAATCACAGGTGCTGCAACCAGAATCACGGATACTGGAACCAGAATCACGGATGCTGGAACCAGAATCATTGATGTTGGAACGAGAATCACTACATGCTGGAACCAGAATCTCTAAATATCACTAAATGCTGGAACGAGAATCACTACATTCTGGAACCTGCTGGAATCAGAATCACTAAATGCTGGAACGAGAATCACTAAATGCTGGAACGAGAATCACTAAATTCTGGAACCTGCTGGAATCAGAATCACTAAATGCTGGAACCAGAATCACTAAATGTTGGAATCAGAATCACTAAATTCTGGAACCAGAAGAATCACTAAATGCTGGAACCAGAATCACTAAATTCTGGAACCAGAAGAATCACTACATGCTGGATCCAGAATCACTAAATATCACTAAATGATGGAACGAGAATCACCCATTCTGGAACCAGAATCACTTAATGCTGGAACCAGAATCACTAAATTCTGGAACCAGAATCACTAAATTCTGGAACCAGACGAATCACTAAATGCTTGAACAGAATCACTAAATGCTGTAACCAGAATTACTAAATGCTGGAACCAGAAGAATTGCTAAATGCTGGAACCAGAATCACTAAAAGCTGAAACCATAATCACTAAATGCTGGAACCAGAGGAATCACTAAATGCTGGAACCAGAAGAATCACGAAATGCTGGAACCAGAAGAATCACGAAATGCTGGAACCAGAGTCACTAAAAGCTAAAACCATAATCACTAAGTTCTGGAACCAGAAGAATCACTAAATGCTGGAACCAGAAGAATCACTAAATGCTACGACCAGAATTACTAAATTCTGAAACCAGAAGAATCACTAAATGCTGGAACCAGAATCACTAAAAGCTAAAACCATAATCACTCAGTTCTGGAACCAGAAGAATAACTAAATGCTGGAACCAGAATTACTAAATGCTGGAACCAGAATTACTAATTGCTGGAAACAGGTCAGAAAACCAGACTATTCCAATTTTATAAAAGCTTAATAGCTGGAATTGACTTTGCCAGGGTTAACTGTAAGATAATATTCGATTTTCAGTTGAAGACAAGACAGTCTTTATAGGATTAAACCAGAGGCCATTTTCTGGTATTTTTCCAATACACATACACAAGCGGATATTAGAATTTAATGTTTGGATGTTTTCAGATAAGAAACTAAAGTGTCTAACTTTGTATATCATAGAAAATGGCCCTTATTTGGCTTGAAATCTGTAAATCTAAGAAATTTACAGTTATTACATGTTTCTTTTGTTATCATTTCATATTGCTTGTAAAATTGTTGCTGATTAATTTTGTTTTGATTAAGTTGGGGGAAATACAAGAAAGGCTTTTTAGTCTAGTTTCTTACCCTAATAAAGTGATTATTATTATCGTTATCATTATGATCATTATCATAATTATCATTAATATTATTATCATTATTACCATTTTTATTATTACTATTATCATCTACATATCATTAGTATGGAAATAGTAGAAATCCTTACTATTATCATTATTATCCTTATTATTACTATTATCACCTGATATCATTATAATGGAAATAATATTAATCCTTACTATTACCACTCTCTCTCTATAAATCCTTACTACTACCCCCCTTCATATATAAATCCTTACTATTACCCTTCTTCCCTCTATAAGTCCATAATATTACCCCCTTCACATATAAATCCTTACTATTACCCTTCTTCCCACTATAAATCATCACTATTACCCCTCTTCCCCTATAAATGCTTACTATTAACCCTTCCCCCTATAAATCCTTACTATTACCCTTCTTTCCCCTATAAATCCTTACTATTACCCCCCTTCACCTGTAAATCCTTAATATTACCCTAGTTCCCCCTATCCCCTAATAAATCCTTGTTATTACCCTTTTCCCCCTATAAATCCTTACTATTACCTCTCTTCCCCCTATAAATCCGTACTATTACCCCTCTTCACCTATAAATCATTAAAGTTACCCCTATCCCCTAATAAATCCTTTCTATTACCCCCATTCCCCTATAAATCCTTACTTTAACCCCTCTTCCCCCTATAAATCCTTACTATTACCCCTTCCCCCTATAAATCCTTACTATTACTCTTCTTCACCCTATAAATCCTTACTATTACCCCCCTTCACCTATAAGTCCTTACTATTACCCTTCTTCCCCTATAAATCCTTACTATTACCACTCTTCCCCTATAAATCATTAAAGTTACCCCTATCCCCTAATAAATCCTTTCTATTACCCCCATTCCCCTATAAATCCTTACTTTTACCCCTCTTCCCCCTATAAATCCTTACTATAACCCCTTCCCCTATAAATCCTTACTATTACTCTTCTTCATCCTATAAATCCTTACTATTACCCCCCTTCACCTATAAGTCCTTACTATTACCCTTCTCCCCCCCATAAATCCTTACTATTACCACTCTTCCCCTATAAATCATTAAAGTTACCCCTATCCCCTAATAAATCCTTACTATTACCCCTCTTCCCCCTATAAATCATTACTATTACCCCTCTTCACCTATAAATCATTAAAATTACCCCTATCCCCTAATAAATCCTTTCTATTACCCCCATTCCCCTATAAATCCTA
>NW_008707828.1:108231-149140 GCF_000327385.1 Lottia gigantea | reverse complement strand
AGTTTGATTTTTAAACAAATGTTTCTTGAAACAATGTTTCCCAGACAAAAGGTTTTTGTGTGCTTTGGGCTTAAAGGGACAGATGCGCCATTTTTTTTACCAATCATATTTTAGTCTCAGAAACAGGAAATTTTTTTTAGCTAAGCAAATCAGTTATAGTGTTCACAGCTCATTGTCAAAATTTGAGCCTTAATATCCATGTCTGTCCAGGATCATCCTCGTTTAAAAATTAAAATGACGACTCGTCATTTTAGGATACTCTATGATATATATAGAAAAGACATATATAGAAATAGGGAGTAAATTCCTAATTTGAGATATTTTTGAAGGAATTATGCAATTTTCATACTTTTCTAGTACTTCTGAAGACCCCCTAAAATGGAGCATCTGTCCCTTTAATTAACCCCAGATTGAAAAGGAACCACATCACATCACAGACAGGATGGCTTATAGTTGACCCAAATAATCATATAATCACTTTAAAATTACCTGATGAAATTCTTGCTGTAGTTTTTCAAGATGTAATTTCAAGTCTTCAATCTGTTGATATTGTAGAGATATCTGTTCATCACGATATTTTACAGATTCTTTTAATCTTTCACTTAATCTAATTATTATTTCATCTCTTTTCTTAATTTCACTCTGAACATCTACTGCCTATAAAATATTAAGTACATGTGAACACTACCTATTTCAAAAAGGAGCCACGGTGGATCAGTAAGTCAGACAGATAGATAGAGTTTTACAGGGAACGGCAAATTGGATCCACAAGCTCAAAACCACGGCTGCCTTAAAGGGGCATTCCCCTTTTTTGTAAAACATTTTCATTATAAAAAAACCTTGTAAATTATACCAAGAATATTTCTAAAGTATGCTTGTTGAAATAAAGAGTAAAACATACCTTAGAGATGACTTTTGATTACTGTATTATCATCCATTTTTTAAGTCTTTTTGAATGTATTTTTGGTAACTTTTCATCTTTTCACATTCTAAAAGACAAAAAAAAACAAAAACATCAATGTACATTTTTTCAGTGATAGGTGTAAAAGTTTATATAAAACAAGTGATTTAAAGAAAAATGTGAGTTAACACACTGCAGAAAACTTAAAGGGAGAGGTGCGATGTTTTGTGAGATTTATTTCAGTCTTGAATATATGTAAATAGTCTCCAGAAGTACTAGAAGTGTACGAAAATCACATAATTCCTTGAAAAATATCTCAGGAATTTCTTTTCCTATTTCTATAAAAGTCTTTTCTATAGATAGCAGTGTCTTAAGAAAGGCGACTTGTCTTTTTAATTTTCAAACACAGATAATTCTGAACATACATGGATTTGAAGGCCCAAATTTCAACAATGAGCTGTGAACAATAATACTGGTTGACTTTTCGTTTCTGAGACTAAGGTACGTTTGGTCAAAAAATGGCAAACCTGTCCCTTTAATTGCTTATTGGATATAAAAATGAATTGATCTACTAATTTTGGCATACTGACTATAAAGATTTGGCAGTGAAAGTAGATTTAATTTTTCATTTTTTTTATACAAGACTACAAAGAGCCTTATTTCTCCCAAACAATTTCAAAATTACCCCCTTCCACTGGTTGAAAACCTCTGAAAAAAAACCAATGAACATGCCTTGCTTGTGGTTATTTCATCTATTAAGCTTTGAAATTGGTTTGAAATTACATGAATGTTGGTAAATTGAAAATGAAATGAAACATCTAAGTCAGACGGCAGTTCATTTAGAAAGAAAATAGATATATTTCTTCCAAATTGGTCACTTTGATACTTTTTAAAGGGATACTTTAGACTTATTTTACCAATCATACATTAGTCTCAGAAATGAGAATTTTTCAGCTAAGATAATCAGTAATAGTGTTCACAGCTCAACGTTGAAATTCCATTTCGTCAAGTCCATTTGTGTCCAGAATTATCCTCGTTTGAAAGTTAAAAAGACGCTTGTCTTTTCTTGAGACTCTGTCATATATATAGCAAAGACATATATAGAAATAAGAAAATAAATTCTTAGTTTGAGATATTTTTGAAGGAATTATCTTATTTTCATACACTCCTAGCACAAATCAACCCCAAAATATGGCACATCTGTCCCTTTAAAGGAACTTCTGACCGAATTTTAGTGAAATGTTTTTAGTCCATCTCAGTTGCCAAACATCATTCTACGGAATGTGTATGTACAAAACATTGACAACATTTCATGGGGTACCAAACACTGGCAGCTGAGTGTGATGTAAACAGTGGCAGAAACAAAGGTTGGGCAACTTGCAGCCCGGAAAGCAAGTTTTTTATACAAAAATCTCATAACTAGCTTAGAAATTCGGGCAATCTCAGATATTTTTTGTCCCCCTCGGACGTAAACCTGGCTCTGCCACTGCGAGTAAAAAACCGTGCAAGACACTTGGACCTGTCATCATTACTCATGTGAAGTCAATATATTGTCTCTAAAAGTGGTTCTCTGGTTGGTGTAAAATTATACAAGCTATGTTCTGAGCAAGGTTTTCTGGAAGTAGGCCTATTTCATCGGTAGAGGAGTGCCATTTTAGGGGGTTGATTTGAATTTTGAATATATAGCCTTCAGAAGTACTAGAAATGTTCAAAAACTGTACCTAAAATATACTTAATTTCTTCAAAAATATCTGTATTTCTATAGATGTCTTTTTAATATAGGGCAATGTCTCAAGAAAAGAAGAGTCATCTTTTTAACTTTCAAACGCAAATAATTCTGGACAATCATGGATTTGAAGACTCAAAGTTTGAAAAGGCCGAATTTTTTTTTTTTTTGGATTGTTGTAAAAGCTAAGAGGCCTAATAAATATGGAAGATTGAGACGAAAACCATCTTAGTATATTTAACTAGAATGAACTGAAGGAACCCGGTGAGAGAGAATGTTATCAATTCTATGACCTTTATCAATGATAAAACAAAACCATTCTTCATAATCAGAATAGTACCTACAACTCTAACATAGTAGGCAGTGGTGTATTTAGACTGTAATTTTTGGGTCAAGCAAATTTTGCGAATTATTTTCATATGAATTGAAATATCAAGTACAAACCACTACTGAGAGTCTTAGATTGTCTTTGGGTTGATGAAAATATCAGCCACTGGAAAAGTTATTGTTAGCAAACATGATTTTACAGAGGGGGATTTTCAGTGCCAAAAGTATGTTATTTTCACTTCTACACAGAACACGACCACATAAAACCGTCCCCTCCCACCGTCAGAGTTTATGTCTTTCAAGGACTATGTTAACCTACATGTATGTCGCTTGATACTCTGGCGTGTTCTGTGATATAATTCTACGAATTTTAACATGGAAAAGAAACAAAAATATGAACAAACCTCTGCTCTGTATTGTTGTGAGTCTGTAATATTCATCAGAACTGAATGACTTCAATGACTCCTGATTGGTTTATACTTTTGGCGCTCGATTGAAGAGTTATGAACAGGTTCCATTTATTCCAATTCTGCCCCCGTTCGACTGTACGTAAGCGAAATATGTCACATTCAAAACTTTCCCATCTATTTCCTTCTCCGCCATTTTGAGTTCTGTCTGCACCTGCTATTTTTTGGACACGCGCGACGCGTTCTGAACACTGTTCCATCTTGTTTGGTTGAACGTCCAGTTGATAAATCCTTAACGTGCATACAGTTTCATACATGAGACGAGTACTACTATTTTTCGGAAGACGTGGAACACGTTCTGAACTCGGTCCCAACTTGTTTTATTCAACTGTTCTGTCGATTCCATAAATCCCGAACGTGTAGAACTCACCAATCGAGCGGCCCCATAAACTAGTTTCACCAAGAACTTGTCCAGGCCATTGTATCAAAGAAATATGACATTACTTTTGCAAAAAAAAAAATGACAAATGGAATTCAGACGATAAAGCCACGACCAATGTTCAGCCAATTTGAAACAGTTGTAAACTAGGCTGGTAGATGTTGCACTTGTTTCGACAAACAATTAGTTCCAATTTGACAAATGATTTCTGTAAACGATGTGGCAGCCTTGAAAAGAGGTTTTCTACGTTTGTATGTGTATCGGGGAAACTGATAGCATCAATTAGCACCATTACAATTTTCAATCAAACTTCAATGGTTCCTGCAATTCCACTAGATAACCCTATGTGATAAAGCATATTTTGCGATAAGTGACGTGATCAAAAACTTAGTTTTAGTGGAATTGCAGAAACCGCAGACGTCTGATTGAACATTGTAATGGTGCAAATTGATGCTATCAGTGTCCCCGATACACATACATAATTAAAAAACCTCTTTACAATCCCTTTAATATGTTCCACAGATATGCATATCATGTTGCAACTGTAGGCCTATAGTGAACCCTTTGAGGCCATTATAGCCTTGGTCAAACATGCACTAATCTCTGATAGTTTTGTGAGTAGACCAACTCAGAGGCAGGGTGGCATTAGGTGTTTCAGTAAAGGATAAATAAAGTACACTAAAATGTTTCTAAATGTAGTTATTATTATCAAAGCTCATGACATTACAATAGTACAGATATTGATTGGTGGGAAGGGGGGGGGAATAAGAGGGCTCTGGGTGCAAAACCCATATTGAATACAAAATATATCACGTGACAGTATTTCATACGATGGAATGAAAGTTCAGTGAAATGTGGCCTTTAATGATATATGACAATCTTTTGTGAGTTAAAATGAGTAAAAAAATGGAAAGATTTGTATTAAGACAAACTGGATTTCTGTACAAAATGATTAATATCTCGTGATTTGGATTTCATAGTTGAAACTAAATTGGATTAGGATTATCCTAAATGACATTAATAGGATTAATAATATTAATCCATTATGTTTTAAAAGATGGATTATGATCTAATCGATTTTAAAGTGGCACATGTCGCTGCAATCAATTCCTTGATTTTGGATAAAATTATTCAAATGCCTCAAATAATTGTCCCTTCGTCAAGATTCTAAACACAAATTTGGCATTTAAATCCTTTAGATCAAAAATAAAATTATTCGTGTAAAAAAATTATAGAACCGGTTTTATTCTTTGAAGACGAAATTTTCTTAAAAGAAGAGAGTAGACTGCAGACGCAATTAAAATGTTTTTTTTTTCTAAAATAATTTTTTTCAAAATGACATTTTTGCAAGAATATAAAAAGGGACAAATTCAAAATATAATTCGGTATAGAAAACGTAGCCTAAATGGTTTTTCGTTTCATAAAATTTTGTAGTGTAATAGCTATTAATGAAAATGCATCAGATAAATTTTGAAAACAGGGTAAATTTGGAAAAAAAATCATACCCACTGTCCACATTCTTGGTAAAATGAAGCTAAAGATTCTAGATTTTCATGCATATGGACTCTCTTAAATTTAAGAAATAAACAGACGATGATAAAGAAAAATAACTTTATTGACTTTCTTTGTATGAAATACTGTCACGTGATCATGATAACCAATAATCTTTCGTTTATTGTTTTAATGGCTCCGTATAAAATGTTTTTGTTTTTGTTTCGAATTTTCTGTCTGTTATCACATTGAATAAATCGCAAGATTGGCAATAGTAAAAGGGGGATGTATGACAAAAAAATACTTAATATTGTTTAAGTCGTAACCGAAAAATATTTTGGCTTGAAAATTTTGACCACAAAACTGATTTTCATATATTTTTCATCGGAAACAGAATGAAAAACTTGATAGGCCCTATATGGCGTTTTGCGAAATTTTTTGAAAACACTAGGCCCAATCTTAAACGAATATCAATTTTAGGTCATAAAAATAAGAAGATATTTCATAAAAATCGCAATGGTCTAAACACAACATAAACGTTTAAGTTTCATTATCTATGAGAATAAGAAAAAGCAATTTTGAAAAAATTTGAAGAACCGAATTAAAATTTAAAAAAATCCTCTTTTTTGGCAATTATAAGAGATTCAAAAAATTTAATCAATTTAGAAAAAAATATTATTCCAATATTTTTGGAAGTTAAAAAATATACAAAGGAAAAAGAACCAAAAAGTTGAATTTGAATAAACGTTGTAAATTTCGTCGAAAATCAGGAATTAGATGAAATACTTCATTGATTATGCAGTTTAAAAAATCACAAAATGTAAACAATGCAATATACATCCAAAATATTTCACACGCGCACTGTACTATGACGTCATTATTACGTTGACAAAACAGCAGACACAAATATGTCTATAACAATTCTAGTGCTCCTGTAAAGTAGGCACAACATGAGCTGGTGATACGAGTCTACATAATAATAATATTAATAATAATAATAATATTTGGCTACTTACACATTATGTACACTTTGTCGCTATATATACACAAATTTACACTATTTACACTCGATATAATATTAATAATAATAATAATTAAAAACGTTCATCCTTCATTTTGAAAACACAAAAACAGGAATCTCGCCGCACTTTTACTCAGTTCGTGTTAAGGAAAATAAAAATTCTTAGAAGACAATTACTTCCAATGTACAATTTTTTTTTATTTTCGTTTCCGTAAAAATTCTAAAATTTTAAACGTTTTGATAATCACAAAAATCACGTTAATATCAAATATTTCGTTACGGAAAATAACACAGTTTTTATTCGAAGCTTATAGTAAGTATTTTGAGCATTTAACACCCGATTCGTTTCTGAGAATTCATACAAAAAATAAGTTAAGAATTTGAGTATATCGTAATGTTTTCTCACACATGACTAAGCGGTTGAGGTTTGGCTCCCTGATAATTTGGACTTGTGTATTTTGTCATTCGACTCGGATGAGTGTATGAATGTTTCTTACACATTCGACCGTAAAAAAGTTTTCGCCAAGATTCCACGGTTTTGCCCGTCCAGATCCAAAATCCGGAAGTGATACCCACAACGAGGCACATAAAGTATTTTAACATAAACACTGAATAGTCCGGCCGCCATTGCGGTGCTTGGCAGGATAAGCAGTTATGACTCGTTTCCCATTTGTCTTTAAGATACTGTTCGTAGAAATGACATGCAATGACAATGGTCGCTGGCACTGTATATAGGACGGAGAACACTCCAATTCGGATCATTAGTCGTTCTAATTTGTCCGTTTTACCACGTCCTTGTTGTTTTATTACGTTACGAATACGGAAAAGTGACACAAATCCGGCGAGAAGAAAGGAGGTTCCAATAATGAGGTAAACGAACAAAGGAGCCAGCACAAATCCACGCATGTTTTCGATGTTTTGGTTGCCGACGTAACATATTCCGGCGATGGGATCTCCGTCAACGGACGACATGGCTAACACTGCGATACTTTTGACGGAAGGGATCAACCAAGCAGCTAAATGGAAATATTGGGAATAGCTGGCGATAGCCTCCTGGCCCCATTTTAATCCAGCGGCAAGGAACCACGTGAAAGAAAGAATAACCCACCAAATAGAGCTTGCCATTCCAAAGAAATACACTAGCAAGAATACAACTGTGCACAAAGCCGGTCCGGTCGTTTCATATCGGATCATATCTCCGTCACATGCGACTTTTTCGTGACCGACTATCAGTCGGATGATGTATCCGACACTAACCATGAAGTAGCAAGCACTGAGAAAAATAATAGGTCGTTCTGGATATTTGAAGCGTTGCATGTCCACAAAGAACGTACTTACTGTCATGGCGGTGGAAATGCAGCAAAGAATTGACCATAATCCGATCCAAAATGTCGCAAACGTCTTTTCATTCTTCCCAAAATACGGACTGTAACAATTGACAGCACAGTTTGCGATTCCACCAGTCTTGATCCGGTTATAATAATTTGGATTACCTTCCTTTACGGTCACGAGTGGAGACTCACACTTACACGAGCACTGTTTGCCTGGAAGTTTGGTAGTCAGGGGAACAATGTCGATTGGATTTATTCCACCGCCTGGTTTCTGGGTAATGGGTCGTTTAGGGAGTGGTTTACCAGTGAACCCTCCTGTCGGTGGTGCAGGTGTTTGAGGATCAGTTGTGTTCATGTCCATACAAAGATGATCTTTGTCTCCGTATTCTGGTAAACTTTCGCAATTCATACGTTCCGGCCAAGCGAAACCGTACTGTCGCATCAACGGCGCACAACCAGATTTAGCTCTCTCGCAGACGGAACGACAAGCTGGTAGATGCTTTTTGTAATTGGTCATACAAATTGGAGCATATATACTGCACAAGAAGAAAAGTAAATCTGGAGAACACTGGATCTCTACCAACGGCCAGAACTGATGCACTTCCAATCCGGCCTCCTCTTGCGTCTCGTGGTTAAACTGGTTCGGCATATACGTGTAATTGTATCCTATGCCTTTACACATCGGTATAGAAATTTCCAAACATTTTCTTGGCTCTTCGCTTTTCATGTAACAAGGTTGAAGAAAAAACAAGAGGACAAAGAATGAAAATAGTGGAGGGAGGGACACGACGCCCCTGGCACCCATTTTGTTTTTTTAGTCGTTGGCCCACAAAGATGACTATTGATGGCAAACAAAAGTCGCGTACACTTCGTCTAATACATGGTATTTATCTACAAAATACTGGCTTGTTTTTCTAAGTTTTTTATCTCCGATATGAATGTATGGTAATATCCAATTTCACTTGAAAAACTTTTTTTATAAGTTCGTACGTTCAATTCACTAGGCTTTTAAATTGTTAACCCTTTCAGATTATTGCTGAACTTTAAAATCCTTAATTCGTAAAATAAGTCTAAATCTCGGCTAAGTCGAGGTCGTATGCATTAATCACTCTTTAATGTAAGATATAAAGTCGAAGTTCGATTCCTATAGCTTCACTGTACTTGAGTCGGTATAGGTCTATATTGCCGATGTAGATATTAGATTTCAATTCACTGACACTGGTTTAATCCAACTAAATACATATTTTATATATTCCAAGTTCACCACTGGTTTGATTCACTCGAGCTTGTTAAATGAAGATTTTACTTTCTTTTCACTGTCTTGGCAAGCCGGTAATCATCATAATTATCGTTCCTCCTTTCAAACTAATGCCTGCTCGTTACTAAACCTCGTTATCCACTTGACAGGTGACGTCAGTTGTCAATCAACTAACCAGCAACCAATCAGCGAGCTTGTTGAGAAATGCCCACTAATGAGCTCCGCCCAACGTTTTAGTATCGGTTGAAAGGTTCTTTTCTAACACTGGGACAATCTGTAAAATAGAAGAAAGAAATTTTGTATGAGGTCTAAAATGTGTTTATTTGTTCAAGGGAGTAAATAGAAGAGCGGGGAAGCTCTTTAGAATGTCTAATGCAAGCAGCGGGACAGAGTACACGAGTAATAAAAGGAAACTATGAAGTCTCTGACAGTTCATTAAAAGTAGTTTAAGAATTGAGGCGGCTCGCTAAGGTCTAATCAAAATAAAGGGGTCGTTAAAGGCCATATCAGACGTTTTCGGTCGGATAAATGGGGCAAGTTAAAATTAAAATAAACAAAACAAGGCATGAATCAAAATAAAACTTGTCGAAATGTATGTTAAGGCCCTCTCAGACATGATTATTACATGCTTAGGCATTCTGAAAATCGGACAGATCAAATAGCAATTTGTCATTCTTAAAACTCACGTAAACTTTTTAAATATTTTTGGCGTTAAAGAATTAACGGCTGGGTGTTGTTAAGTTTAAAACTTTCAGTCATTATAAGGGACACATTTCTCTAGATTTTGTATAAATTCACAAATTTTAGGCAAACAAATTTCGACCTACAAAAAAAACCCCGGAATACCTCTTTACATGTACATTTTGATGCATACTAAATACGTACATATATTACGGTAGAAATTGGGGGGGGGGGGGGGGAATTTTTGTCTTCTATATTTCAAGGATACTATTACGGTGGTCAGTTATTAAAGCGTCCACGTCGAGTGTCATAACCTCACAAAACGAAAAGATCTTCGGAATCGATCGGTGACGTCATACCGGCCCGGTGGTTACTCTTTTGACGAATGTGGCCTGAAGGGTAAACCTAAAATTTCCGAAGCTTATCACTGCGATGGTTCTTACATAAAAATAACACACACGAACGTAGTTAACAACCATTTTGAATCAATACCTTGACCTTGAAGTTTATTAAGGTCGAAATGGCTTTAATATGTGATTTGAAGGCTTTGTTAGAAAATTTTTAAAATTCGACTCAAAATGGCCGTGTACCACGTTCGTTTGTGGTGTTATTTCCATGTAAGAACCATACGTAAAGGTAAACTCATTTAGGATTGAGACGTAATGTAGCCCTAAAGTGCCCTTTTGACTTGGAAAGTATTACACCAGTAGATTATGCCTTATCAAAATAGAGAAGTTAAGGGGTCGTTAAAGGTCCCTTCAGACAGTTTAAACGTTACACAAGAACTATGTAAGATAAATAAACAAGCGATAAGATATGGCGACTCTTTGTGTATTTAGGGTTATTATTCTGCTCCTAATTACTAAACCTAATGTTATTTTTGATGATAAGGTGAATGCTTACTCTTCCAGAACATAGGCAGAATTTATAGAGTTCACAAGTACAACCCATGAGTAAGACACGTCATATGAAATGAATGAACGAATTTGCGCTGACATGGAAAAAGCGTCTAGTCGTTCGGTTGGGAAAATACACCGAGGCTCCGTGCTCTACATGCTGTACACGTTAAAGATCCCTCGACACTTGAAAATCGAAAAAGAGCAGGCTAATGCCACTTTCCCGACTTTGGCCGTCTTCATCAGCCCACATGGTGCAGAAAAGTAGGACGTAAAATTCATTTCGTTTCATTCATTTCTGCAAAATGAATTCCACATAGAAAAAAGAATTCTAAGTTAAGGAACTGGTAATTTTAGCCACGGTGATTCTTATATTTGTTTACATGGCACTATCGATGGAAGAATATCCGTTGTACCCTAAACACCTGATATACCTCACAAGGGACGCAGAGGTAAACAAAATTTTCAAAGTAGAATTAGATTAAGTCCATATTCGGAAAATTTGATTCTAGATATTGCTAGTACTCTGCGATTGTGAACTCACTAGAGACAAGAAAACAAACAACAGATATAAAATGACGCTAGATAAACAATTTATAATTATCTAAAATAATGTTAGTACTACATCCAACCTTTACGACATTAAATCTCCATTAAGATTTGACACGCCTTATCTTCAATCTACATCTGGAGAAAGAATTTTGAACAAGGCCTTTCAGGCCCGTAGTTAGATTTAATTGTTTGGAGGGGCAAGTAATATATCCGGAGGGGCAGGGTGTATGGTATTTGGTTGCATTAATGGAATTGGTCGGTTGTCAGCATGATTGGCTTTGACGAGTCTGACAGTGTTTCTTCGACATAATTTTGACAATGTGAGTTTGCCTTTAGTCATAACAAGTTTGGCAATATTCGTCAACAACAGTTTGTCAGTATTTGTCGACATAAGTTTGCCAGTATTGGTCGACAGTATTTGTAACTGTGATTTTCCCTTGAGTCGACTAAGCTTGCCAGTATTGGTCTACATAAGTTTTTCAGTCGACAGTATTAGTAACTGTGAGTTTGTCTTTAGTCGACGCTTGTCAGTATTGGTCGACATAAGTTTGTCCATAATTGCCTGTTTGGGAAGAAATACATTGTTTCATTATTTGAACTTAAAAGAATTTGTAACCAACGATTTCACAGGACAAAAAGTGTCAAAGAGGGCTTCAGAACACACGACCTTAAAAATGACCAACGCCAAGCTATTTAAACACAAGGGTGGACAAAACGAAGACCCTTTAAGAAAACACTACATACAACATAAGTGGCTGAAAGAGTTTTTGTGTTGAAGACCGGACTATTTACTTGTGTAAAATATAGCTCCGCCATATTTGTTCAGCTAAAATATTCCCATTGTTGTCGGTGGTTATTAAGGTAAACTTGTTATAGAATGTCTTTTGATAAAGAAAAATTGGGGTTGGTTTTGGACGGTGTTACTTTGCCGAACAAGTCACTAATGAGGCGACAGGTACCGCCCTGTTCCTTATAAATGTAATTGCAAGCTCTTATGGTATCAAAAAAAAACCCCTAAAAAACAAATTAAGAGTCTTAAAGAGATTCCAAATGAGTGACGTCACAGGTGTAAGATATTAATCATTTCGGTTTGTCGTAATCACCATTTTGGGTCAATCGGCAATTACAATATAGATTCGTTTTTGTACCATTTGAATATCAAGAGATATCGTAATGTCAAAATGAGTGACGTCACAAGTATATGATATCCATTCCGGTTTGTCGTCATTACCGTTTTCATCTGCATTTGTGTTATAAAGATATTTTCTACAGTGTTTGAATATCATTCAAACAAAATGCTGTGAAAGATGAACTCGTATTAGAATATGTACGGTAAACGAGATTTTCTTTATAATACTTCGTTTGCTTGCGAACCCTCATTAAAAAATCTTGAAAACTTCACAAAGTCATTCTGCGTATTGACTTATATTACATTTCACAATCAAATGTTTGACACAAAACGAAAAAAGTTTTGGACACAGTTTCAGGTTATTTAGATTTTGAAATATTTTGACTTTAAAAAGAATCTTAGGTTGACCAAAAAATTTGAAATTTTAAAACTTGGTTAAAATGAGTCTTTGTTCATCAATGGACTTACCTGGTGTTATAACTATACAACAGAATCTCTCTATAATCTAATAAATCTATAAAAACTAAGTAATAATTCATTATAGTAAGTAATTTTAAAACATGTTTAGAATTGTATTTCAATAATTATTTAGTTTAATGGATATATCATCTTATATAGAGTTTCTATTCTTTAGTCATGACACCTGGTAAGTCCAACTGATGAATATATACTCTTATTGACCAAGTTTGAGATTTTAAATTTTATATACATTCTAAGAGGCAGCATCCGTTTAATGAAAAAATAAATATTTTCCACGAAAACTACTTAAATTCTCGGAGATCCCGCAAACAAAGCAGTCCTTGACCAAAACGTTTCGCGGATTCGAGAGTTTGTATTGAAAAGCAGAATTAAAGGTTCTAGAAAAAAGTAAAATTTCAGATGATCTCTAGTGTATATTATGTAGACAAGCTCGTTTCTAGAAACATAAATTTTATATTAATTTGGAGAAATAGCTTAAAATTTAATCAGAGAGCCGGTAGATTACTTTGAAAAAAATGAATGTCAGTAGGAAAACGACAATATAGGTCTACATTTAGACATGTCTTTAAAAGCATTGATAATTAAAATTAAAGGGACAGATGCACCTTTTTTTACCAATCGTAACTTGGGCTCAGAAATGTGAGTTTTTAAGTTAAGCTAATCAGTAATAGTGTTCACAGCTCACCGTCGAATTTTGAATCTTCAAATCCATGTATGTCTAGAATTATCCATGTTTCTTAAGTTACGTTTAGTTAAGAAGACGAGTCGTCTTTTCTTGAGACACTGCCATATATAGAAATTGGAAAAGAAATTCATAATTGAGATATTTTTGAAGAATTATGCGATTTTCGTACATATTTAGTATTTCTGAAGACTATTTACATATATTCAAGACTCAAATCACCTCCCCGCCCCCAATAAAAAAGAAAAAATTCTTGGAATGGAGTTCATTTTCATGCTTCGATATAAATAGTTTGGAAAACATAGATCTTACAACATGGTCGCTACTGGTACAAAACATTACAGTGATTTTTTTTCCTTTAATCTTTTGAAGAAAATATTTTAATCTAAATCTTACGAGTCCACACCATCAAAGGCAGAAAGTAAAATGAACTCATTAAGCTCACATTTCAACTTTTAATTCAAAATAAACCCCAATAGAAAAAAAAATCTGTACGATTTCAAAGGCCTATTTCTTCCGGCTGGATTTTGAGTTTTTTTTAAAACATTTTCTTCGTTTCATTTGATATGAACCAAATCTAAAGCCTTTCTACTTTTTTTTCCCCGATGCGAAGATTTTCAAATTACTGAAAGGAGATTTAATGCTCCTTGAAAACGTAGTTCTTGCGTTGTAAACTCTATCAACCAGACACAATTAATTTCTATGAAATGTGTTACTAATTATATGCTCTGGATAATTGCGTCCCAAACATACTATCAAATGAGAAAGAATATCGTCTCAAATCGTCAAAATAAATGTCGAAAAAGGTGCAGCGCCGAATGCCCTCTAAGACATTTAGCCCGAACTTTTTTTCTGGAAGATCGAGTCTATCGACGTCCTTATTAATCTTTACTTATAAATTCGACATTTCCTTCCTTCCACATGGAAGAGTTCCCTCTCCTAATAGCCTCGTTATCAAATCTACAGACTTGAGCTGATAAATCAATATTAAAAGAAAAGAAAATACGATAGAGCCACTTAAATACTAAGTCGAGAAGAAATTACCCACCATTTTGAAAAATCGAAAAAATATGAAAAATTGTAAAAAGCTTCTTGAATCCTAGCGGATATTGATTTTTCAGTTTAGTAATTCCTCAATCGAATAATGATTGACATGTTTACTTAATAAACTTAATAATGTGATGTCATAATCGACCTAGTTTCTTACATGATTTTCTATTCTATAATGATTGTTCTATCTTAAAGATTTCATGGCATTGCAAAGAATGAATAAAAAAAAAGGATTTTCTTTTGTGGAATTGATGAACTTTCCATTGTATTTTCAGGTGGAATTGTCATGATTTTTGCAAAAACACAAAATCCCCTCAAAAAATTGTGCATTACGTTATCTTCAAAACTTTATTCAAAGAAAAAGAATCAATAATGACAATAATACGGTGGTTTGTTTAGGACATGTTTAATTTCATTTTTATTTATGATTTAATTCTCGGTATTTTTAAAAAATGTCCTAAACAAATCACCGTACAGTTAACACGAATTTAGGATAAAATCGCACGTGATTTTGGCCACGACAAATTTGGTTATCTAATTTAAACCATTTTCAAGTATGAATATTAATCAAAAAATAATGACACCATATGCATTTCGGTGATCCGACAATTTGATATCAGAAGTTCCAAAATAGAAATCCGTACAAGCCAGACAATTCCGTTTATCAAAATCTCATCCAAAAATTGGCAAAATCAGTACTGTATAGTACTGGACTCCTCCAAAGAGACGTACCATCAGATGTTTCGAAAAAAGTAGGCATTGTCGAAGATTTTGAGTGAATAAAGAACATTGATAAAACAAAAGATTTAAAAGTGCAAAAAAAACTCTTGCAGAAGATGAAAATATTTAATTTAATACACAGTAACTAGTGTAGGTATCGATCATGGTATATCAATATATATATATATATATATATATATAAGACATTTGTCATTTATTATGCAAATTTAATATTATCTTATTACATTATTACAACAGAATTCAATCGATTTTGTTTAAGATTGCTTTCAAATCTTAAAGGGATTGTAAAAGGTTTTTTAAAAATTGTACGTGTATCGGGGACACTAAGAGCATCAATTTGCACCATTCCAATTTCAAATCAGATGTTCACAAATAATAAAATATTAGTAATAAACTTATTAATAAATTTGACAAAATCCTACACATAGGTTTAAATATTTTATGGAGTATATTATTAAGAATTTGAGTAAAGTTTATACATAATATAAAATATTACTAAATTATTATAAAAAATTAACTCATTGAGTACATATAAAAAAAGGAGAGAAATTGTTTCAAATGGACATTTTCTAAAATCCATAAAAATCCCCTAAATTTGTAAATTTAAATTATAACTAAATTATAAATTTTACTCAATATAAATTATAACGAACTTTTACTCAATATAAATTATAACGAACTTTTACTCAATATAAATTATGACTAATTTTTTAACTCAATATAACTTATAACTAACTTTTCCTCAATATAAATTATAATTAACTTTTACTCAATATAAATTATAATTAACTTTTACTCAATAGAAACTAAACAGAACCGATAAGTTATAACATAACTTAATTTAGAGTACAATATAATTCAAAACAGATTTCAAAATATAATAATTTCGGTAAATTTGTAGCTGTTTCGAATATTGATCAGTTAGGGATTAGACATATTAAAACAGAACCTAAATAAACCATGTTGTTGTTGAGTTTCACGCAACGCGATCTTCAGAAAACTGACTTATTTTCAGCCAGTGTCCCTACTAAAGTAGGTCAAGTAGAACTTATTTTCATGCCTACGTTTGTTTATATAGAGATTCTATTCTTTAGTCATGGTACCTGGTTAGTCCAACTGATGAATATATACTCTTATTGACCAAGTTTGAGACTTCAGAATTTCTATGTCTATGTCTATGTTCTTTTAACACTTAACATGAAAAGCAGAAAAACAAAAATACCATCAAAATTGTTTCCCAGTATAACGCCTTGGGGTAAAACCAAAGATCAAAAACTTTACCATACCTCTGAACGAAATTATTCCAATTAAGCAAAATCAAGTATATTCCAAATGTGCACGTACAGCTAGAAGTCTTAGACAGTTAATGATCCTTCGTCCAAGGTTTACTCTGTTATATACTTTCGGTTTATTTTGTGGTTCACACCTACAGTTCACAAGTTGGAAGCTGGCTTTTTTCCACCATTCAAATCTCTAAAGTGTGAGAAACTTAATAGTCCCAATCAACAAGTCTTTCAGAATACATCACTAATTTCAATGCCTACGAACGCTCTTGAAAATGTCATACGGGATTAATTTTAGTCTCGATTAACTAAAATATAATAGCTTAAAAGATGAATTGTTAGAGCCGATTATCCAGTAAACGTAAATAATTAGTCAAAATTTTAAGCCTCTTGAAATTGACATTTTGGATAGCTTTAGACTTGATTATCAAGACGTTTATTGAAGGGTGATCGTTAAGGGGCGGGCTAGAACATGATTACATTCTAAACTTTGCACATGGATACGTTCTGAATGACCAATTAGTTAAGGCTTCTTGATAATCATTAACGTTAGAACTGTCATTGTTTTAGGGTGATTTAAACCCCAACTACAATCGTATTAATGAGGTTGACAGACTCTTAAATTTGTTGATCGAATAACGCCCAGTTGTTGACCAATCAACGCCTGTAATAATGACCCTCATTAGGGTCAAATCAAACCAAAATCGCATAAAATCTAAATGTATGCCATATTAATCGTCTATTTCCATGTTTTCGAAATTTAAATATTCGACTTAATTATTAATTAAAACTGTAAAGACCAATCCTTTACTAGAATAATACAGGACTTAATGATCTTTATTACAGAAAAACAGTGTTAAATTTGATTTTATTAGCTTGCACAGATTGGAATAATCGTTAATTGAAGAAAAAAAACTTGAACAAAATTTTTGATTGCCATTGTAAAGATGTTTGCTTAATTTTTCGGGGGCACTGATAGCACCAATTTTCACCATTCCAATTTTTAATCAGACGTCTATAGACATTACACTACAACTAAGTGACGTCATCAAAGACTTAGTTTTAGTGGAATTACAGGAACCACAGACGTCGGAGTGAAAATTGGAATGGTGTAAGTTGATGCTATCAGTGTCCCTTAAACACTTTACAACACCTTTAAGCCAAAATGTTCCACCGTGGTACATCGAGTGCTCTTTATTCTTGTGGAAAATTGGAGAAATTGTGATACATTCAAACAAGACGTTAGTCATATACAAATTCGAACTTAAACATTTTAGACTAAAAGTACTTCATATACTTTTTTCAATTTATCTCATTTCCTGATTTTTAATTTGGGTCAACCATGTATGACAAAACGAAATATTGATAACATTTGAACGGATTTGTTTTAAGTTTGATAAAACTTGAAAAAGGTGTTGAAGTTATCGGAAAAGTATGTCAACGATATGTAAAATGCTGATAAACAATGTTGAAATATAGGTTTGTAAACAAAGTAAACATAGATATCTTTGATATAAATGTAAACACATTTTGTAAACTAAAATCACATGTTTTGACAAAATAATCAGATTCCAAATATTCAAAACTTTACATATGTATGAATAAACCATTTCAAACAAATTTTGCTGATGATAATATGGTGAAGAAATTCAAAAAATTTAAAATTTAAAAAAATTCAGACAATAATTTGTTTTAATCACGATTCGGACACAACAACCACTGGAATCATGACAAATTTGTATGTGTAGCGGGAACAGTGATAGCATCAATTAGCACTTTTCCAATTTTCAATCAGATGTCTGTGATTCCTGCAATTCCACTAAAACTAAATGTATGATAACGTAACTAAGCGTGAAATATGCTTCTATCATATAAGGCCTCTTCGCGATTAGAGACGTCATCAAACTCTTATTTTTAGTGGAATTGCAAGAACCACAAACATCTGATTGAAAATTGGAATGGTGCAAATTGTTGCTATCAGTGTCCTTCCGTAATTTCTGTATATTATCCTTATCATATCTCTTATGTTTTGTAATTGTATTACATATTTACTTCATTAAATATTATATGGTTTGATGTAAAAGTCTACACTAAAAGTGAATATTCACTCTTTATAGAAGGAGGGAGGGGGGGGGGGGGGACTAAGATAAGGAATCGAAAGACTAACGATGGTTTATCAATGACGTAACATTAACAAATATAGCTGACTTATTAACACTAAGAAAGAATCAAACTTGTCAATCGATAAAGCTATGTAGACTAGATGCAATATTATATGAATTGTCATGAATTATGCAAGAGTCTGGCTTTTTGACTGATATAATATCGATTTCCAATTCCTGTGAATGAAGAACGTAGGGTTGTACTCGTCTCTGTCCATGTATGAGACTGTTATCATCCCACTTGGGGTCCACTCGATTGGTGAGTTCTGCACGTTCGGGACTCATGGAATCATCAGAACGTTACATAAAACAAGTTGGATCAGAGTTCAGAACGTGTTCCACGTGTGCCGAAAAAAATAGTACGTGTAGACCCAAAACACAAAACAAAACCCACAATCCCAAACAGCTAATGAACTTTTCATGTGAGGTATTTCATAATGAATAGTGGTATCAGGTATCTAAATATCTATTTAAAAAATATAAAATGCTTTGCTGCTCGGTCTTCATGTTGGAAAAAGGAACATTTATTAAACTGTTGACGTGTTTACGTTGACAAAATGTAAATGTAAACAAAATTGAAGTTTTCACGTTCATACTGCCTCTCGTTAGAAAAACGTAAATTTGGTCAAATATTGACGTGTTAACTTTTGACACAAAGAAAATTGTTAACACTATTTTATACAAGAGTTCATTGAAATCATCAGTAAATTAAACAGTGACTTTAATCTATTTTTACACTAGAGTGGCTTTAAATATTATCTAAAATGACAGCCATTCGGTGAACAATCGCATTAAAGGCCTACCTATATCTACTCCCCACTTAACGAGGGATGTTCCCACGGAAAGGGGTCTATTAGCGAGTTCACTAGGCCGTATAGACTGGCGCTAGAGTTTGTCAACAAATTTAGAAGATTACGGATTAAAAGTAAATAAATAACGATTAACTTTTGACATTAGTAATGGCGTGAAAAGACTGATACCGCAGACGTATTAAAACGTAACGAGTCCATTCAAATTTATAGATATTTTGAGTTTATGACTTTGATCTGTGTGTGAAGAAATAGATTCCCCTTCAGCTGGTATTCGAAAATGCGGCTTTGGCATCTAAACATGTTTTTAGAGGCAGCGAGCTTTATTTAGTTTTCTGTTGAAAAGGAAATGCAGTTCTACTCTTCTGCACCATGTCGGCTAATAAAGACGGGCAATGTTATGCAGTGTGCAATGAGGGTAATTATGCCAGGAGCCTATTCTTTTTTGATTTCCAATTGTCGAGGAGTCTTAAATTTTCAAACGACGCTTTTTCCATGTCAGCCACTCCGACCTGTCTCATTTAACATACGAAGATATTATCTCGACCTATATGCTGGGATTGAACCCTGGACCTTCAGGTTAGCGAAACGTTGTCATTTTATGGATTTTGTCATTTGAATCCTGGTCTCAATACAAAAAAAAACATTTTTTACACACATTCAATAAATACTTCGATTTTCGTGCAATCAAAATTTCATAGAAAATGTTTCGTTTTCTTGTTAAATTCTGTACAAATTTAAAATATCTGATACGAAACGAAACATTATTCCTTAATTTAGTTGCACAAAAAGTTAATTAAACCATTAGAAAATGTGTGATACGGGGATAGGTTTGGCAAATTTTCTTGAGTGACAGTTCGCACCTATTGAAGGACCTTATCACTCGTGCCAAAATTTCACAGGTTTTAAGATTGGTCCACAATAAAATGAAAATATATATTGGCCTATCTGACGTCACAGATATAGTGACATAATGAAAATGTGTGAATAATTTTAATTCATCTTTAATAAACCTCGTGGTATGGCATTGACGTCAAAATATTTGTTAACAGTGTGTTCACAGTTCACCGTCGACATTTGAGCCTTCAAATCCATGTGTGTCCAGAATTACCCGCGTTTGAAAGATAAAAAGAGAAGTCGCCTTTCCTTGAGACACTGTTAAATATAGAAAGAAATCCTTAGTTAAAGATATTTTTGAAGGAATTATGCGATATTCCTACATTTCTAGTACTTCTTTAGGCTATTTACATATATTCAAGACTCACGTCAAGTCCTCAAAAATGGCACATCTGTCCCTTTAAATCGACAAAATAAACATTTCTGAATACAAATAAGTGAAATCTACAGTATATGACATGCAGGTAATTTGGGTCTAACGTTCCCCGTTCTTGTTAACGAATTTTCATGCGATGAAGCGTTCAATGAGATAATATTTGCTAGGCAACAAGTAATCTTATCCTTTGATCACTAGTCAACAGACAGTACCCACTGCGAAAGGCATTGCATTCTTTGTCATATGTGTATACAAATCCCACTTCGTCTAGCGCATCTAACACTGGTTCGGACTTTGGTCAACACCAATCTAAACTCTACGGCGTCCGGGATTATTTACCCCCTACGAAGTAACGACAAATTAAACCCTTCTTCGACTGATCTGAATTCGTCATTCCCAATCGGGCTTAACAAGCTCCCTACAGTGAATCTGACTAAAGATTAATAGTTTCGTTTCATGTTTAAAGATTAACAAAATTTCAACAACAAACGAAACATTATATAAATATAATTCACACATTAAAAACAATATCTAACCAGGCTATTTACAAAAATTGAATTAGATCAAATTGGAAGTTGTAAATTTAGTGTATTCAGCACGTATTGAACACCTGCAGTGAACTGTCTTATTAGAGCGTAATTAAAAGGGACGGTGTAAAACACCGATACGCCCCCAATAGCCATTTCAAATGGGGTCTAACGACAGCCCTGTTGAAAGTTCGTCAAACGAACCTTTTGACCTAACCTGATGCCAGCGCTGGAAAGGATAGAAATTTGATTGGTTAAAGTAGACGTCATCGAGTTCAAGAGGGCTGTAGTTAGATTCTATCTGAAGTGGTTATATCAAAATTAAAACTTGATAAAAAACGGAACGAAAGTTTGGTATAATTTTAACCAGACTGAAATGCAGCAAACCATGTTGGTCGGCTGGGTCGGCTACATCCAAGATTTTGAACAAATGGGACATTATGTCTTTTCGTGAGAGAGTTCCTGGACAAATTTACACCAACCTCAATAAGAATCGGGAAGGTTTCCTACAATGTCTATATTAATGAATAAAAGATTATGAGTCATGCTGTGATTGATCGAGTCTACAATTAACAAGTAATTATCACATTATCGAGTTATCTCCACTTGTCGCTAAGGAACTCTTTAGAACTATTTAGTTTAAGGAGGTTGGTATTTAGAGCCTAATTATAAAATTGTCGTATTTTTAACGTTTCGATTGACGGATTAATCATTGACCTCGACATACAGTTTAATTAAAGTCGTATTCATCAATAGCGACATCCCCATGCATATGTATCACATTTTACACGCGATGCAGATTATTCCAGGATTTCCAAAATCTTATGTTTAAAGGGGCATTTCGCTTTTTTTGAAGGTGGAAATTTGTTATTGCTCAAATTTTTGAAAACTATATACCAAAAACTAGAGAAATCTAGAGCCCTTTAACTTATCTGATAGTTTTAACTAAAAAAATCCAGCCGTTAAGTTTTTAAAGGCCAAATCTATTTAAATAGTTTAATTCAACTTTATGCTTTTATGGAAGTCCATAAAGATTTTCTGAAAACATTTCAAAAAAGAATCAAGCATGAAGAATGCTTTTGTAGAGGAATATCAAGGGTTCTGGAAGTAAACCTGTTATAGAACCAGAACAAGGAACAGTTACAGACCTGTGATCGAACGCAACTCCTCTACCGTCACAGCTTAACATTTTCCTCTACGTTGCTTAATTTGGTCATATCAAAGTAAAGAGGACCAAAAGGAGTTAATTAGTGTAGTTCGTGTTCTAACTTCATTTTAATGAAAGAATGTTATCATATTTGACATGGTCTCCTAGTCGACTAGCTGCCTTATCACCTAGTTTGAACTATTTTATTAGGTAGATTTGTGAACCAGTACGTGTTTGTACCCATGTACTAATACGTTTATAGTATTGTCCAAGTGAGGTTACGTATATTATTATCATTGGTGGTTTTCTAACTAAGTCACAATATAATGTTCCTGGAAAACTTAAGTTAAGATTCAGATATCCAGTAACACATTAAACTTTAATTACGTTCTCTTTAACTTAAATGGCGTCACCAGAAATCAAAGGTTGCGAAGATTTCGACCACTACAAAACCAGTTCTTTAAGTTCTCAAATTGACGAGAACTTCTTTCATGCTGATAATACTTCTCCCCCAGCAAATAAGCCAACTCACTGAACAGGGGTGATACGTAACATTGTTAAAGAGATTGTAAAGAGTTTCTTAAATATTGTAAGTGTATGATAGCATCAATTTGCGCCATTTCAATTTTCCAATCTGAGGTTCTAGCAATTCTACTTTTATGACGTCACCCACGCAGAGGTCTTATGTGATACAAGCAAATTTTGCGGGGGTGACGTCATAAAACATTAGTGGAATTGCAGAAACCACAGACGTCTGATTGAAAATTGGAATGTCTCCGGTAAGTATACAAAATTTAGAAATCCTCTTTACAATCCCTTTAAAGTACAAAGACTTTGAATTTACAATTTGGGGTCATCTTATTCTGCCAACGTATATTTTGGATGTTCCTTGAATTGCTAGGATCAACAACTCGGAACTCATTGGCAAACCCTTAAATTGAAACTTAAGATATCATGAGAAGAGATCTTATGCTTGTTTCTCAAATTACCAAACTTTTAATGACATTACTGAAGAACAAGGAGAAGTCATCTTATGCCTTTAAGCTACATCTCGGATAGGCTCGGATTACTAGTGAAGACAAATTTAGTTGTAGTCTGATTACTAATTGTTTTAATTTGGACAGCAGTCGTATTAATTAGCTACAAGTAAAGTGACTTTAGCTACATTAATCGTTTCAAAATATTCCATGTTCTTATAAGTAAGTATATCCTCGGTACATATCGCTGATTTACAGAAATACGGAATCTATCAAAACTATCTCTGGCGATACATGCAGTGGCAACGCCAGTCTTTTGAGACTAAGGTTACAAATAGGGGGCAGACTGACCCAATGAGGTCACACCATCCAGGGCCGAGTTTCACTGCCATGTCATTCGATCCGACTTTCAAGGCTTAATTCAAAATGCATCAACTCTGTGAAGGTGTCTTGTCGCAAACCTCTCATCGAGTGCCTGAGATGGTTCGCCCAAGAAATCATCGAAAAATTGTATTGATTTGGTGCATTTTGACTCATATTTGAGACTATAAAAATTATATACTTGAAATGAAATGAATGGAGTTTTACGTCCTACTTTTCTGCACCCTGTGGGCTAATGAAGACGGATATATTTGAAGTTATGAAAATGAAATTATTTAAAGACAGTTGTGTCAATAATATATTTTGATGCCTATTCAATTATTTTACAAATCACATTAAAGTTTTCAATATTTTTTTTTTATCTTTTAGGTCAGAGCACTCAAGATGAAAAGAAAGGGCGAAAGTGAGTAACCCTGTCACAACCCCTTCAATTTCACTCTATTTATTTTTTCATCGTAATGTTTACTCTGGCGATGTAACTCGATCTTTTAAAGCGACATAAAGTGTAATATTTGTTTTGTTAAAGACTTGCCAGCCCGGGAGGTTAGTACAGATAAATTAAACTTTTATTAACGTACGTTATGCCACTGATGCCAACCAATTCAGACCTCCAAGACTGCTTGTAGGTTTGCTAGTTTATTTCCATTCCATAATGTACATCTCCAACCAAAACATTGACGCTCTTACCTAACAGTTTAGAATAACAAATCAAAAATCAATGTGAAAAACTGACATTTTGAATGACGAAACAGTTCTTTCTTTTAAAGGGAAGAGTCATTTTCAATGATTGATTTGGGTCTTGATATGATTTAATAGTCTTAAGAAGTACTAAAACGCACGAAAATCGCATAATCCCTTTAAATATACCCCAAACTAGAAATTTCACTGTCGATTTTACTATGTTTTCTCACTTAAATTCGAGTCGAATTTGTAACTTTCGTGAATGATTTTGGATGCACATGGATTTGAAGGCTCAAATTCGACGATGAGCTGTTCACACTATTACTGGTTATGTAAGATAAAAACTGAAACTAAGATATGATTGGTCAAACGGATAGTGAAGGTGTTCCTTTAAAACAAATATAGACTTTTTCAAAGTGTGGCCAGGCTCTTTATAAAACTCTTGTAAATAATATTTTTGTCTACGATTTATTTTCTATACCAAACATATGGCAAAAGTGTCACATTTTTTCTATATCTATCTGGCAAACTAAAACCCATTAGAAAAGGCCAAAGATGTCTTTCAAGATTATTTTATTCGGATGCCAAACGAAACAATACGTTAACATCATTATATCTTTGCATCAACAAATTAAACAAGAATGTTTCGAACATGCAAACCATCGTCAGGGATTTAAGTTGAAAATCAGAATTAAGAACAACATGAAATCCATACCGAATGGAATAAATAAACCAAGTACCATCGATCCGACCAAAATCCAAAAAACATTTTGACCAAACATTGGTAGCAGCTAATGAACTTTTCACGTGAGGAAGTATATCAATCATAAGTGAGTTTCATAATGAAAAGTGGTATCAGGAAAATGGTAGAAAAGTAAGTATAACCTGCCTGGCGCCACACCCGTCATATCTGCAACAATACAAATACGATCGCGTCAACAAAAGAACAAAAAAAATCTTCACAAAATTGCAGAGCCAAAACATATAAGAATAATGTATTACCTTAACACGTCACTTCCGTTGTCGATGTGAAAAAATGGTCGAAAGGTTTTTAGAATGAAGGGAGTAATTTTGAAGTAATTGCTCCTTTCCGTATTTAATACATTATGCAGGCGTTTAATATTATTCTTTGAGACTATTAGCGTCATATTTTTAACGTACTCAAACAAACCTAGTAGGTGAATAGATAATTACATCTGATGTGAATAGGTGTCTATGATTCAAATTAAGGTTTTATTGTGTAATTCTTTTAAAGATGGATTCCTTATTTTTTAGTGTCAAATTAGGCAAACTATTTGATTAATTGGTGTTTCTAATGAATTATCATGTATTCTTAATCATATCATAATGTTCTTATTGCGTATATTTAAGAGTTGTAACCAATCATAAATGTCCATGTATGTACAGTCTGGATAAACCAAAAATACTTTTTGACTTTTCTTGATCGGTCACTCATTGGAATTCTACTGCTAATTCTCTTCTAATTTAGTTAATTATGAATTAATTATGAACATGTGAGACAAACTGGTATTTTTCCAAGTCATTAGAACACCTCTACTTTCTATTCATATAAGTATTAGCATTTTCATTTTCATAAGGGAACCTATCTTTAAATCCAATTAAAATTTCATAGTCTAATCGGAAAAAACAGCGAATTTGAAAAATTTCCTTATACCTTTTTGTATTTATTATAATTTCAAGTACACGTATGAATGAATTAATGATATACTTTGCTACTCAATGCAGTTTATGTGAATTAAATTGAAATATGTCAAAGAACCATTCATATTTTTTTTCTATGGTTTGAAAGATGTCAAACAATATTCGTGTTTGACACATGCTTTTTTTCAACATCCTTTCATACATGTTAATAAAGTTCAGCTATACAAGAATCACAACCAAATGAGGCATTGAAGTGATGATGATGATGTTGGAGAATGGGGAAAAGATGATGATGGTGTGGAAGATAGTTGATAATGATGATGGATGATTGAAGATGATGATTATAATGATGGTGATAGATGATGATTTTGGAGGGTGAGGAAAACAATGATAATAATGATGAGTTGGAAGATAAGAAAGCTGACGATTGATGATTGTGGAAGCTGATAATGGATGATAATAATGATGACGAGGAGGGTGATAATTATGACAAGGAAGATTATAATGATGATTGTCGATGATAATGATGATTATGATGATTGTCGATGATAATGATAATTATGATGATTGTCGAGGATAATGATTATTATGATGATTGTCGAGGATAATGATGATTATGATGATTGTCGAGGATAATGATGATTATGATGATTGTCGAGGATAATGATTATTATGATGATTGTCGATGATAATGATGATTATGATGATTGTCGAGGATAATGATTATTATGATGATTGTCGAGGATAATGATGATTAAGATGGTGAAGATAATGATATTGATGGTAAATGATGAATTAGTCATTCAACTAAGGTGCAGTTGGGTGTTTAAGTACGGGGCTTATTTTTAACTGTTTCCAATTGTATAATATTCTGTAATAGTGTGGCTTTAAATCTGAGGGTCAAAGGTCATGTATAGACTGCCAATAACCGGATATGTCAAATAATAATTTCAATTAACTAATTTGTGACATAAGTAATAACCTATAAAAGTCCATCAAAAGCTATTCAATACCAACACAAAAAATGCAGACGTGAATTATCAATGCAGACGACTTAAAAATCAAATTTTATAAAAGCAGACGGCTTAGAAATAACAACAAAAAGAACAAATTTAAAAAGCTTAGTGAGTTAAACGCTTGCTCGTTAACCTGAATGTCCAATGTTCAAGAAAAACTATCTCTAACTGACTAAGAAACTATCTCTGACTGAGAAACTATGTCTAACTGACTGAGAAACACTAAGAAACTATGTCTAACTGGCTGAGAAACTATGTTTGACTGAGAAACTATGTCTAACTGACTAAGAAACTATTGCTAACTGACTGAAAAAACTGTGTCTAAAAAGTTTCACATTTATATATCTTATATAAACAATATATGCTATATATATTAACCTTCAATTAAATTTCATATCAACAAACTAGACGTCTCGGTCTTTGTTTACATTTCGGATTAGTTCACGCAACCGTTTGTCCCGTCGTGGGGGAGAATGTTTAAGGCATGTCGTGGTCGCTTGTCATTTCATTTGTCGAACATGTAACACGCGATAACATTCGTCATGTCTGTCGAATGTGACAATATTTGTTTTGAGAGGAAATTGTAATGCCTAAAGTGTCACAAGAAAAATGGCGGCGAGGAATGGCAAGAATCCCGTCGACAAATATGGTCGAACAGGCAATGAGTACACGAAAATCTTCATTCAGCTTTGTTCAACAATGTCGACTCTCTTACTGTTCGGGAGTGTAAGCTTTGACTGGCTAATGTCACAACTATTTCAGAGATGCCCGCGAGCATACCTTTTCTAGTGGATAACTACAAAAAGTAACCAGGGGCACTGATAGCATCAATTTAGACCATTCCCATTTTCAGTCAGACGTCTGTGGTTTCTGCAATTCCACCAAAAAGAGGTATTTGATGGCGTCACCAATCGCAAAATATGCTTGTATCATATGAGTAACTTGTATCACATACGACCAATCACGATTTGTGACGTCATCAAACACTTAGTTTTAGTGGAATTGCAGGAACCACAGATGTCTGATTGAATATTGAATTGGTGTAAATTGATGCTATTCTTTTTTTTTTAAAAAACAAACCTCTATAATCCCTTTTATAAAAAATTTAATGACGATGAAGGTTGTTATCTGTGTTACAATTGTGAATTTTGGTGTTAATTCTGCACTGGTGTATATAGGTTTTGTTCCATCATGTTCATGAGTACAAACAAACCCCTACCATCCCAACCACGCCAAATATATACACCACGCAAAGTTACCTTATGTTTTCCCACGAGTGACCTTTCAAATAAATGCATTAACCTAAAGTTTGGCGAGGGCTTAATGTAAGTCTACCTGCAAATAATGGAAAATCTCTCTGCCTACAAAACATGTATGTTTTAGATTAACTTGGCATTAAATGAATGTCAAAGGTTTGAAACGAACACACTTCTTAAATTATTGAGGAATTTAGAGTCTTACTTCGAGGCCTTAACTATCTAACTAAGAGTGGATTTTCTTGTCCATTTAAGCTACGAGCTTTGAGAAGTGCATTTTGAGAGATTTTCTACCGTATTGCTGAATAATGAGATATTCTCTTGAAATCTGTTGCTGTTAGCGGAATAATTTGGCATCGGTATGAACATACGGTAGCTCTGCTATCTAATGACTCTTTTCAGAACCCAAACGACATCGGATGGACCTTGTCCAGTCTCTCTCTGACGAGAACGCACGTATGTGGGATTCTATAGCTCAGTCGGTTAGAGCGTTGGTTCTTTACATGGCATCATTTGCTTGGTAACGTCGAGAAAATTGTGGCTGTGGGTTCTGATCTAGGTCGTCGTCCAAAAATCCAATGACCTTAAATAAGTCATCTTCAGTCATAATTCCAGTCGAATGGGTATGGATTATCCGGGGAAGATCACTGCCAAGAGGTTTAGCCAAGGACCAGCTGGTAGAAAGGATCCTTAACTGTGAACCTATCATTGTAAAATATACTTCTTTCTTTCTTTCTTTTTGCATCAATGGCTTCCCAAATTTGTTAACGGTAATGGTTGTTAATTTTTTAAGACTTCCCAGAGCAATATCTCGGAGTGTTTCAGCGTTTAACCCGTCACCCTTTTTTTTAACGACAAATCCCAAAAGTATTTCGACAAATTTGAAAAGTCTTTTTCCGTCCACTTCAGCCGTCTCTTCTCGAGTCTTCAAAGCCAGATCACGTAGCAATATCGTAATGTAACTACATGAAAGAAGATCTAATAGTACTATATCGTCTTGCAGCTAGGAACTCTTCCTATTACTAAACAAACTTTTCACATCGGAATCATGACACACGACTCTTATTAATTCTATTTGTTCGGTAATTGTCACTCTTGACCCGCCATTCGACCTAATGACGTCATACAACAGAACGCAATATCCCGTCGGGCACGAGCTAAAATGACCACGTGAGCACTTGAAGTACCAAATTATCTGCACTTCCGGTAAAACGTGACTCATTGAAGACAATTTGACTCAAACACATTAACCTCATCAAATTCTCCATACAATTTGGTCTTCATATCTCTAATATGCCCGTGATTTCCCGTTTAGTCAGTCCGTATTTCCGGTAACAAATGACAAAGTTGTTCATTATTCCATAATAAGTCCGTCGTTTTCTTGTAAACCTCTTTACGATGAAATGTAATTATTTAACGGGCGGTTAGTCATTTTGTAAGTACAGACCGCCATTAGACAATATAATATTTATACAACAGCTTCTTAGACTAAACCTTTCGCAGCCGTATTATTTCACAAGAAGAGGACCCTGAAAAATTATTACAAACGACCAATTCAATTACTACAACTAAACACCATACACTATTGGCCATCCGAACAATTAAGTCTACGTATTTAGATATCGGCTTAGATTCAGACGGCACCTTCGTATCTTTGCAACACAATGTTCTCATTTCAGTGAATCAGGTCCGAGAGACCGAAGAGTGTTGATTTGGGACAATAAACCAGGGTCTCGATTGTTACCGACCGTACATCTTGAAGGAACACGTTCGCCATCCGTTTGATTAATAATACCTAAGTCTCAGAAATGAGAATTTTTGAGCTGCGAATTATATGCGAAATCTTCCTCGTGGCACAATAATAACGTTGTCGTCTTGATTAAAAATTTTTCTTTAAGCACAAACAAGATCAGTTAAGTAAAACATTCAAGATCATTCGAAATATTTGCCCGTCTACATCATTTACAAGAGGCAACAACAGGAAAGATCTTCATTACCAAAACTCTCTCTTCTGTGTTAAAATTCATTCGGTTCAGACGAAAATTCTTTTAGTCGATTGGAGACCATTGTACCTTCCATCGGGTCAGTCTATTCTAACATCATCTTAATGAATTTTATAATGACGAGACGACACACACGTTGCCTGCGGCCATTTTGATAGATATGGTCTAATAACCGGAAGTTGTCTTCTAATATTTGTAATGGAATTCGTTGGACGGTCGTTTAATATTTCTGAGAACTAAAATCGATTTTAGATGATTAACAAACGTCTTAATTGTGTCAACCACAAACCAAAAATGGAAACGTTTTCAGCGACACCTGGTGACATTTTTATCCAATGTGATAGATGCATAGCTTGGGGACCAGCCGTTGCAGAGGGATTAGCCTAATCCTAATTGCCCATATCTAACCAACAGCCTAATGATCTAGAAGACACCCGCTGCCCTACACCCACAAACATAATATCCACCCTTTACTGTAAGGATTGCCATATCTAACCAACAGCCTAATGAACACCATACCCTCAGCCCTAGTGATCTAGAAGACACCCGCTGCCTTACACCCACAAACATAGTATCCACCCTTTACTGTAAGGATTGCCATATCTAACTAACAGCCTAATGAACACCATACCCTCAGCCCTATATGAAACCTTACTGTAAGGATATAGGCGTATTGTCTGGTCGAGGTTTTTTCGGTCGCTGCCCGCGCTGCACCCTAGTGATCTAGAAGACACCCGCAGCCTTACACCAACAAACATAGTTCACCTTTCAAAGATACCTTACTAGTGATCTACTTGCCATATCCGCTTCTCGTACCTTCACCCGTGATCTTACCACCCATTGCCTAACACCCTCAGAAACAGTATCCGTCCTCTCTAAAAACCTTACTGTAAGGATATGAAACCTTACTGTAAGGATATAAGCGTATTGTCTGGTCGAGGTTTTATCGGTCGCTTCAAAGATACCTTACTGTAAGGATTGCCCATATCTAAACAACAGCCTAATGCAATCCAAACCCTGAGACCTAGTGATCTACTTGCCATATCCGCCTCTCGTACCTTCACCCGTGATCTTACCACCCATTACCTAACACCCTCAGAAACAGTATCCGACCTTCCTAGAAACCTTACTGTAAGGATATGAAACCTTAATGTAAGGATATAGGCGTATTGTCTGGCCGAGGTTTTTTCGGTCACTGCCCGCCCTGCACCCTATAACGCCTATGTGTAAGGATTGACCATATCTAACCCACAGTCTAATGAAAACCATACTCTAATATCCAGTGAACTATTTGTTAGATTAATGTCATATTAAATAATCGCCACAGATTAGTGTCAGCTATTAATAAGTCCTTATCAATAACATATGAGACCGTAGTCGCGATCATCTATGTCAAGAAGAATCTGGGGAATTAGGTAAAACATGAACTATCATCACGCAATTATTGAACTAGAAAGAGCCAATGGTGGAATTTTTCAACGATTCTGGATATATATGTGAATCATATGCGGCATAGCCAGCAGACAAAGATGCAGGTGTGTGTATGCAGTTAACTATCATAAGGACTGGTTGAACCAAGTCGACGAGCTACCGCACCTTTGGGTGTCCAACCCCAGAAAGATAAACGGAATGGTCAGCGTCTGTTTTGACGACGGACTGTGCCAAACAGTGCACATTTGGTAAAGACGCTGACATGAGCCCGTTCGTTCTCAATTGCGAACTGCTGGGGATTCTTACACATATCTTAGTTTGATGGACCAAAGATTTTTGTCCGAACGACGAAATGCTTTTTCTATGTCAGTTCCTCTAACTTGTATAGACTATAGTGCACTCAATTCTTTTCATTGACAAACCTTTATTCGAACGAGTGTCTGGTAGATCGAGTAATCCAGTATGAATTAATCAGTGATAAATAAATGATGTTAATAATTATGTAATTTAATCAAGACTATTTATGTAATTTTATTATCATATATCCCACACTTTTACGGTATTTCAGCTAGTTATCTCGTTGAAAGGTCAAGGCCGATATTGACGTCTGGGTATATCAAAGTTTATTAGAATTGCTGACCTCGGCGAACAATTTTGTAATATCCTAATTGCAAATCTTCTACAATGCCAAACTAAATGGGCTCGGGTATAAGAGCGCAGTCCACGAGTGGTATAGACACTGCAAAAACGTAAGAACGCTATATGGTCACATAACTCGTGGTTAGACGTCGACTGTTTTTAAGTTTGCAATATCTTAGGGAATTTTTCTCTAGTTTTCCCCACGTTTGACTGCCACTAGTACATTTCATGTCGCTATAAGATCGCAAATGGTCGCAGTCGCAGTGATATTTTGATGTATCAGTAAAATTCTTCTCTAGGCCAAACGCCCCCTCTTCTAGATAAACATGGAACATCCTATATAGCTAATCTCAGTAAAGCCATTAATTTGTGTTGAGTCTGAAGCAGAAACATATGTTTTTTCATCCGATTCCTGGAGGGTCTAAGACTAGTATCTAATCCGCAAGAACTAATATAATTAGCCAAATAAAGACCGTCCAAGACCCCCTGCATTAATTCCAATAATTTCTAATAGCATTTCTAGGACAAACAAGGCCTATCTGCCCTAGACGTCACGAACCAACCCGGAAATGAAATTATGGACACTTTGAAAGTGCCCAGTAGGTGGGTCCAGGTCGTTTTATTGAGCATAATAACTCTAACCTTGAAATAGTTTACAACACAGTTGGAATTTTAATGAGTTTAGATGTTTGGTCTAATTTCCAGTAAACTTAGTTGATTTATTTACAAATACGACGAATTCCTTCTTTAATGAAGTTTTGTTTTGAATTAAAATCCTGCTAAACTGGTTTTCAATCAAATTTTTTCTATAATAATTTATGTCTAGTGAACGACGGTTTGTTTACCATCACCAACAGAAAATAACTATATATTTAGACCTACGTCAATATAATATCAGTCAATGTCCAAAAGGACGACAAGGTGAAGAAGATGAGAAATGAGATTAAAGCTGATGATCTTTGATATTATTCAAAAAAAGAAGAGACAAAGCTTGGTAACAGACCCGTAGCAATTCCCCCACCCGAAAAAATGGATTGCCCCTTGGACCTTATCTAATGACAGTAGCTTTAACCAATCAAATTCCTTCAGTCTCACACAGAATGCCAGTGCTGGAGAAGGCAGAAATTTGATTGGGTTAGGCCAAAAGGTTATTTTGACGAATGTTTTAAAAAGAGGCCAGTCTTTAGGTCTTAAATGAAGTGGCTATATTCTGTAGACAGAATTAAGAATACCCATTTCAAATCAGACCAACGAGCAATGAACTGTGCATTCCAAGATATTGAAAATTCTGTAAACTGAATTAAGAATTTCAATTTCAAATCAGAAATTTCCCATGACCAATGAAAAGTGCATTCCAAGAAATTGAAAATTCTGTAAACAGAATTAAGAATTCCTATTTCAAATCAGAAATTTCCCATGACCAATGAACAGTGCATTCCAAGAAATTAAGAATTCTGTAAACAGAATTAAGAATTCCCATCTCAAAGCAGAAATCCCCAATGACCAACGAACTGTGCATTCCAAGATATTAAGAATTCTGTAAACAGAATTATGTAATTCCATCTCTAAGCAGAAATTTCCAATGGCCAATGAACTGTGCATTCCAAGATATTAAGAATTCTGTAAACAGAATTAAGAATTTCCATCTAAAAGCAGAAATTTCCAGTGATCAATGAAGAATTTTCAAAGGTGGCGTTCGAAGACCATGTGCATTCCAAAATATTAAGAATTCTGTAGACAGAATTAAGAATTCCCATTTCAAATCAGAAATCTCCAATGACCAATGAGGTGACGTTCGAAGACTTAGTCACATCCAGTGTGTCACATGTGTTACATTTGTTATACTCATTATTATCATTAGAAATTCAATTATAACCCAATTCAATCCCTTTAATTTAATTTATCACCCGCCTTTCAACCTCCCGATATAATTTTACATGACTTTCACCACAATGCTCGCCATTTTGATTTTAGTCCTTTTGGCTACTTTGTTATGATTCATCCTCGGGCACCGTCATCGAGGTGATGACGTCACATAATTTTGAGCACTTACAGGCAAAATTCTGATAAACTGTGTCAAGTCCGCATGATGCAATCGCTTGGCGGGATTTGTGATGGTTTTCTGCTCCAATTTGCCGATTTTATTCGTTATGTTGGTTTCCATTCTTTCCTTAGTTGGTAGCAGACGTAACAGATATCCTTCTCTTGGACTATTACCGCCATAAAGTAGGTCAAGTACGAATGGCTACCCTCAAGGTGTTTTGTGGTTACCGTCTGCTCAGCTTGTTCAAATTGGCAAATTAAGTTTAGCAAATTCAATTTAGCGAATTTTTCTTCTTCTTCCGGCAAAAAATCTTAAGAAATTTTTAATTATGACAATGCAACTTAATCTATTATCAGAGGTAATGTGGACTCTAAAAATGTAGTAGAGGGTGGTATTAGGTGTTCGAAAACACTTGACATGAAACGTCGAAAAAGTACCTTAGCTAGGAGGACTTTTCTTTTTTTTTTTTTGTAATTTTTAAACCTACCGCATTATAGGAAGGCCTATATATTTGGATAAAAAGGTAAGTTCCAAAACAAGTAACATGTAAAATCACATTCTGGCCCCCTCTATGTAATTATTTACTGAGATGACAACATAAATTGCCGTCAAAATCCATGACAAGTTATTACGCGCAGTTGGACGTCACAGTCGGTCTCTTTCTCGCGAGTAAAATCCCGCCATTGAGGGCAAGTCAGACGTGAAGCGGTCCATTGAAATTGCGGAATGACACAAGACTACAAGAGGGCTCTTCAATTCAACAAAATCTCCGCCATTGACGACCACTGGCGCATGAACGTGGGCTGACTTACGAATTGAAGAGAGCTCTTAACGCAAACAAAAAATCTTGAAAACTATTTCACGAGAACAAAACGAACCATTCTCGAGATGGACTAATTCTTTTTCTAATCATTTGTAATACCCGAAATTAGGCTGTCGCTAGTAAATTAGGCAAATTATTGGTTGGCAAAATCTTAAGTAGACTCCCCGTCTCGATGGCAACCATGCTTGACGATAAGGTTGAGATAGAACGTGAATTGTGATTGGTTATTATTCAAATCTTTTATGTTCAATTCGGCAACATTTTCTTAATTATCGTTTGAAAGTTGGAGATAAATTTAATCAAATATTTCGATAAAACTACACAAATTTCATCTTAAACTCTCATGTTCAAAATTGGGTTTGATAAAAACAAAATGGTTATGAGTAAGGCTTTAATAAAATTTTGGATGACGATGGAACAGTCTAGAACACTCTCGAATCACTCGTACCGGAAGTATCAGTAGGCATAGATACAGCTTTATTTTTGATACAGTCTTGCAAGCATATTTCTTTGAAGGGACAGGTGCGCTATATTTCTTTTTTTGACCAATCGTACCTTAGTCTCTGAAACGGGAATTACTTAGCTAATCTAATCAGTAATAGTATTCACAGCTTACTTTCAAATCACAGTGTACAGAATCATCTGCGTTTGAAAGTTGAAATGACGACTCGTCTTTTTTTTTTAATCTGTCACATATAGAAAAGATTTATATAGAAATATGAAGGAAATATGCGATTTTCGAACATTTCTATACTTCTGAAGACTATTTACATATATTTAAGACCCAAAGCAACCCAGAAAGCATAGTTATCGAGTCGAATGGTACTGCAATAACCAATCCAGGTTACAGTGTGTCCAAATTTATGTCACCGAGTCGAATGGTACTGCAATAACCAATCCAGGTTACAGTGTGTCCAAATTTATGTCACGAAAGTCTGTCGATCCTTGAGAAAGTCAGATAGCTGTGGGATGCTGTGAAGAAGTGGACGTCACGCTGTGAACCGCCAGTGTACAGTGAATGAGCTCTGATGAAGTGCCCCGGTTAATTAGTGCTTCTAACACCGAACATGATTGGCTATGATAGGCGAACATTTCTAATGATAACGAGCCATCTGTCTTATGGAAATTCTACCCTTAACTTTTATTTCTATCTCGTCCCTCAACCAAACCTCCTTCAAATGATAACGAGCCAATCACAGCTTGATAACCTTTACCCTTAGTAGCCTCTATTTTCAAGTCCTTTCTCCAACGAAAATTTGTATCCGACAACATGTGTATTAATTAAGAATAAAAATATGTGTCACCATTTCTAATCTTACATCAACTCGAATTATTTTTGCGGACGACAACAATCTCAAAATATGCATCCTCAAGAATGTTTTTTTAAGGCTTGATGAACACGTCTACGCAAAACAAAGGCAGACGATAATGATCCATTGCGTAAGGTTACGTACAGTTCTGGAATATCGAGCATGTGAATATAATGCGGAACGAATAGTGTTGAGTAATGAAAACTACAGAAAGTCGATGAGTGTGAAATCGAGGGTTTTCCAAACATAATGGCGAATAATTTGATTGATAAAAGTCAGAAAGAGTTAGGCTTAACATGTCACAAAACTAATGACTTGTGAAATAACAAGAAAAGGTCTAATTCGGTGACAACAAATTTTGTCTGTTAATAACTTCGTTAAAAATCTTCACAAGAATGGAAATATTAACGAGAATGACTTATATAATAATTACGTCAATTCGGAAATCTGCAAGGCTATTTAAAAACTGAATCAAAGTTTTGTACACGTTTCATGTTTTAAAGGGACAACTGCACCATTTTTTTGACAAATCGTACCTTAGTCCCAGAAACTGGAATTTTGTAGTTAAACTTATCAGTAATAGTTTTCACAGCTCACCATCGAAATTTGAGCATTCAAATACATGTGTGTCCAAAATTATCCGCAAGTCGTCTTTTCTTGAGACACTGTCATATAGATAAAAGACATATATGAGCTTAGAAACAGAAAAAAAAATTCCTAGTTTGAGATATTTTTGAAAGAATTTTGCGATTTCTAGTATTTCTGAAGACTATTTACATATATTCAAGACTCAAATTAACTCCGTCCCTTTAATACGTTAGAAATTGTAACAAAAAAAACCCCCAACAAATGTACTTTTTTACCGTCTTACATAACAACTACGTCACGATGTGTTATTTTGGAATACATTTGATTAAAAGTCGTCTGCGTACATTTTTCAAACATGAAACTAGGGTAAATCCTTCATCAAGAAACGACAATATAATGTTGACTGATGTAGTACATGTAGATCTTAATTCGTAAATTTTTTTCTAATAATCAATTTATTTCAGTGTCTTCTCCAATATTAAAACTATTTCTAGTTTTATCATTTGCGTGCAAAATTTCAAAATAGTTTTGATTATATAGGATACGAAATTCTAAAGGGACAGCTTCGCTATTTTAGGGGGTTGATTTGAGTCTTGAATATATGTAAATAGTCCATGTGTGAATTTCAGGCTGCTTTAAGACGTTTTTAGTAAACGGATGACACGTAAAAATCAACAGCTATGTGTAGTTCCGACGGAAAAAGTTTGCCAGTTGGACGAACATTGAGTGGCGTGTTCAGGGCCCTCCAATGAACCTTAACGGAGTCCCAAGAAAAGACGAGTCGTCAATTTAACTTTCAAACGCTGATAATTACAGGCGAACATGGAATCGAAGGCTCAAATTTCGACGGTAAGCTGCGAACACCAATTTCTGAGATTAAGTTACGATTGGCCAAACGAATGCGTCGCTTTAAAAAGAAGGAAGTAAGAAATAAAACTCCTGTTTCGATTTTTTCCTTTCAAAACGACAAATTACTTGCCTACCACTGCCAGATGTGAAATCTTTAAAAATAAAAATTACGCTTTTCTTTTGAATTCTATTCGAACTGTAATCCTCTCCAGTAATTTAATTTTGACACCCCTACTGTGAAGATATTTGAAGGTAGCAGAAGGCAAAGCTGTTTCCTTCCTCGCACGAACTTCTTCTGAAACATCGTGAGTGGAAGTAGGATAACCTGATACATCCTTGCAAGTTAAGGTCATGCTACACAGATTTTGATAGGTCATGATCGCGACCATTAATGAAATGAATGGAGTTTTACGCCCTTTGTTTTCTGATGACGGCAACGCCATGCAGTGTGCAATGAAAGAAATTTCGCCACGACAGCGGTACTAGTCTGATCTCTTTCGATTCTTCTGCAACTGTGTTAGAACTATAGGAAGACACTCACGATCTTACCAAATTTCCTATCAGAATATATAAAAGTATGGTATAAATTGAACTGAAATGAATGGAGTTTTACATCCTACTTTTCTGCACCATGTGGGCTAATGAAGACGGATAATATAAATTGAAAGTCCTTTTAATGATGAAAGTGGTAATAGTCTATATATCTAAATGCACTGAAAACACTAAAAATAATCGTAAAAGACCTCATTCTGACTCGTTCATATGTGAAGACAAACCAACGACCAAACAACTTGACTGTGTTAGAGGACCTTAAAAATAAAGGGGATCCCCCAAGATTAGGCAGTCAATGTAAACATCTTTCAGATAACCAATGGTCGGTATTCACAATGTTATTCTATTTCGTTAGTCAGAATGTCGGCGCAGTGGGGATTCCCTTAGAAAATTGGCACCCGACCAAGAATTCGGAGAGTGCCAGATATTCAATTTGTACCGTGTTAAGCCTCTCCGCCCCGTCACACCCCAATATTTTCAAATGGTGTCAAACTCGCTATATGCCTTCGCTATTAGATACTAGACTATACGTCCTTATATACAAAATTTCTACATTGCTATCTAAGAAACATAAGATTGGACATGATGCATGTCACAGTGGCTAAACTATAGGATTAGGGACACGTAGACTCAAGTTTGTTGTCACTCTGTCGCGAATATATGTTCTCTGAAATCCGTCTGTAAGTCAATTTAATGCCTGTTAATGGCAGATTTAAATATTTTCAGTCTACAGTTAATGCTATTTCACTATATATTGATAGCTGTTTATTCTTTACATTTTGAATATGTGTTCTAGGGGTGGTCCGTAGCTTTGGTTCATTCAGTTCCAATGCTAGTTGAGCCACTAGTATGGCAGTCATTGGTATCGAGTAGGTGCTTCATTTTGCAGGGGATTACATTAAAAGGATAGTAAAGAGGTTTTTTAACGCGTTTTTATGACTTCACTAGAGGAGAGCTACCGGAAGCTACTATTAATATATACAGTTCCCCTCCGGTGACATCATAAAAAACGTTAGTTTTTGTGGAATTTTAAGAACCACAGACGTCAGAGTGAAAATTGATGCTATCAGTGTCCCTGATATACATAAAAATTTTAGAAAACCTCTGTACAATCCCTTTAAGTATGTAAAATACAATGGGAACTGGTTTATATTGAAAATTGGATTACAAATTAAGCATTCCTACCTTACTATTGTTTTCATCATAAATCTTCACTGTTTGCTGTTCCTGAAAGCATAAAAATGTAAAAATGTATTAAAGGGACAGATGCGCCATTTCTTTTTGGACCAATCATATTTTCGTTTCGGAAACGGGAATTTTTTAGCCAAGTCAATCAGTAATAGTGTTCACTGCTCACCGTAGAAATTTGAGCCTTCAAAATTATTTATGTCCAGAATTATCCGCGTTTGAATGTTAAAAAGACGACTCGTCAAAATAAGATACTCTGTGATATATAGAAAAGACATATTTAGAAATAGAGAGTAAAATTCCTATAGTTTGAAGCATTTTTAAAGGAATTGCGCGATTTTCGTACATTTCTAGTTCTTATGAAGACTATTTTCATATTTCAAGACTTAAATTCACCCTCCAAAATGCCACAACTGTCAGTGGTTCCTGCAATTACACTAAAACTGACTGTTGAATGACGTCACTAGTCACGAAAGGCCTTATGTAATGAAGCATATTTTGCGATTAGTGACGTCATCAAACTATCATTTTTTTGTCGAAAATCGCAGGAACCACAAACGTCTGACTGAAATTTGAATAATGCAAATTGATGCTATCAATGTCCCCGATATAAAGAACAAAATAAGAAAACTCCTTTACAATCCCTTCATTGCGTTTGCAATACTATTCAGTAGATATTTTATAACGAGCTAACAATTTTATTCAATTTCTGCAATATAATTTAGCTAAGTATATGTGACAGCTAATATTCGTCAATTTCGGCAAAATTAAGTTAGATTACTCGGCAAGATCTACATTTTGTGTTAAATCACCCAAAATGTTTCTTAAAGGAACATGACCTAATTCTCCAATTCGATGTTGGGAATGAAAATGCTGAACGAATCCTGGTGACGCCATTTCAGTAATGTTAGAACTCGGTATTTAGATGGTAAATTTGAAAAGTGGTTTAGGTCTTTTCAAATAGCTAAACGAGCTTAAAGATTGGTTCCCTTATTTTCATAAATGAAAATGCTAATACTTATATGAATAGAAAGTAGAGGCTTTCAAATGGTATGGAAAAATACCAGTTTGTCTCACATGTCAATAATTAATTCATAATTAGCTAAATTAGAAGAGAATTACCAGCAGAATTCCAATGAGTGGCCGCTCAAGAAAGGTCAAAAAGTATGTTTTTGTTCATCCAGACTGTATATACA
>NW_008707828.1:3864-108181 GCF_000327385.1 Lottia gigantea | reverse complement strand
TGGAATTCTGCTGGTTATTCTCTTCTAAATATGGCCCTGATAATAGTCTTGATAAAAAGACTACTAAAACTACAAAAATCTCATAATTCCTTCAAATAGATCTCAAACAAGAAATTTAACTTTTTATTTATCTCTTTCACAAGCTTATCTCCTCTCTGAGATATGGGGTATCCGAAAGTTGAACGTCTTGTTGATGTAGTCTTTGACACCAAGACATCTTTCTGCCGTAGCTGTGCGTAGACGAAGCGGACAGGATGATTGAGTCTTCTGTAAACAATTGACGTCATCAACGGATATTCAAAATAAAAAGTCTCTTAAAATGACGACTCGTTGAAATAAATTTCATATAACTACATGTAATTATTTTTCAGGTAACAGTCCTTTAATGTTAATACAGATCGTGCATCATTGAAAAGTAAATGAAAAAAAGTTTGATAATCATCCAGGCGTTATCAGAACTAATCGCTTAAATTCCACATGATTCTTTTTCCGCCTGAAAGTCTTTAAATCTACTTCAGGAATCATTGAAGAGTAAGCGATTCGAAAATAGGACACACTATAGTGTCGCCATAGTAAAATACTGTTCGTCAGTCATTATCAGATGTAATTTTAAAGCTGCATCACATGTGCAAGATGGTGATTCAATTTACAACGCTGTGGTCGTTCGTTCCAGCTCTAATAACTGGGGACCACGGTGGCTCAGCAAGTTAGCCGCTTGCTCTTTCGCCTGAAGGACCGGGGTTCAATCCCGGGATAGGACGAGATAATACCTTCGGATTTTTCAGCTCGGTTTCCCCCTCACAGTGATATAAGTAAGAGGTAACATGGTTAAAAGCATCGAGTCGTTCGGATGGAACAATAAACCGAGGCACCGTGTGCTAAAGGCTGTGCACATTAAAGATCCCTGGACAGTTGGAAATCGAAAAAGAGCAGGCTAGTTTCGCTGTTCTGGAAATTTCCCTCACTGCACACTGCATGGCGTTGCCCGTCTTCATTAGCCCACATGGTGCAGAAAAGTAGACGTAAAACTCCATTCATTTCTAATAGGTACCCTGAACTGCCGCAATACAATAGCATTAACAAAAAAAACAAGATCATCGCTGTATAAAAAGCAGCATTTGTCTTAAATACGACTACAGGTCTTGCCTATTGACGGAAGATTTAAGAAATCTATGCCGAATTTCGGTTTCTGGAGAAAGCTTCTTTCTAGAGTTTCTTTTGCCCTAAATATACATTAAGAATGCCGCTACAATAAGAAAGTTTTCCATACATTGATACGTTAACGGTATTGCCCAGCTAAATCATCACCTTTTGGAGTCTGATCATGATGACGTATGTTGATAGTGAACTGTATGCATGCTTTGAAATTGATATTGTATTGAGACCCTTTTATATTTCATTTCTTAGAAAGAATATCCTCCCATTGCTTTAATCCACTCAACAGAACCTGTATCAAGCCATTACAACACAAGAATCCCCAATCTTGACCTGAACAAGGTTTATCTAATATCGCTATCTCATAGCTTAGGGGCTTTACAGCTTTTTCTCAATTTTCCATTACCATTTTCGCGGTTCCTCACAAAATTATCGCTAAATTAAACATATCCGATGTCTTCGCTTGAGCTAGGAAACTGTCATTTTGCCCGGTGGCGCTCTCATCATTTCTTGACTTAGAAACTTATTTTACGAAATGAGATAGAAAAGAAAATTGGAAATATCACAAAAAGTGAATTAAAGACGAATATCAACTGGTAAAAAAGTGTGAATGTGATTAAAGTTTAGAATAGTTTTATTAAGAAGTTGATGGGATTTATATTATATGACAATGGTGTAAGTGTCGAGGTCCTGTGTTATTTTGCACTCAAAACGTTCCATGCACTAAAACAATGAGAATACACACCTAAACAGGCATTTTTAAAAGATATAACTGCAGCCAATATTATAATACATCTAAATGCAATGTTCTCCCGTGCACGATGTATAAATGAGATTGTAAAGAGGTTTTCTTTTTTGTATGTGTATCGAGGACACTGATAGCATCAATTTGCACCATTCCAATTTTCAATAAGACATCTGTGGTTCCTGCATTCCACTAAAACTAAGTGTTTAATGACGACACTAATAGCGATGAGCCTTATATGATTAAGCATATTTTGCGATTAATGACGTCATAAAACACTTAGGTTTAGATGAATTGCAGAAACCGCAGACGTCTGATTGAAAATTGTAATGGTGCAAATTGGTGGTATCATTGCCAAAGACACACATACAAAATTAAGAAAACCTCTTTACAACCCCTTTAATCCATGGGGCACAGAAGAGCCATTTAGATTATTATAATATTTGCTGCAGATATATCTTACATAATTCTATGAAAAGCCGGTTACATTTCGAAATATATTCAGTTCAAGAACTACGTCAAAGTCAACTATTTCAAAGGAATTGATAAAAGGTGTTCCTGGTTTTTATGGTATCTGAATTTTGAAGCACTCCGAAAATCAATGTTCTCCAACCGAATACTCGAATACTCTGTTGGTGTCATAAGAACAGAATATATTTGTAAATACCGACAACCCACAGAAAGACCTGAAAAGATTCCTTACAAGGATTATACATAAAAATGCCAACTGTCCAATGAACAAATACCCAAGACAAAAATATACTTTCCAAATGCATCTTCGACTATAGCCTCATACATGTATGACAAATCCATTATCAAAGTTCGTTTATTGGTGTTTTTTTATCATTTAGTATTAAGACGGAGGTTTATTTGCCCGGGGGATATGTTCGTGTTATTTGTCGTGAAATCGATCATGTATTTTAGCAGGTAGAATGATTCTCGGTAAAGACGGCAACTGGTTAAACTGATTCGAAAAATCAATATGGAGAAGATGTTAGAGACGATGGTAATATCCGTACAAACCAGACAATTCCCCAATTCAAAGTTGACTCCTCCAAAGAGACGTACCACCAGTTGTTTCGAAAAGATTAAGCATGGTCTGCCATTCAAAGACTTTATTCGTCATCAATATGGAGATGTGGCAAATCAACTCATAAACAAGCTTGAAAAGAGTGAGGGTAAACTAATCCAAACATTTAATAATTTAATGTATCAATAAACCATTTATCTCTTGTGTGTTCTTAATAATAAGCATTAATGTATATATAGTTTGCCATCACTTCTTATCATTATGTGCCAGAGGACGACGGGGGAAAACACGTTGAAACGTTGCATAAAACTTTAACCAATGATTGTTATTCCATAAAGCTGTGTCTGTATATACTATAATGATATAAAAATCGAAATCGACACATCCAACACCGACACAGTTCATAATGTCAATCTAATTCTTTGTCTTATACCTTGACTTCAATAGCCAACTGATTGGATCGCTTGCGTACAATCCAATCAAATCGCTACATTCTGTGAGGAAAGAAAACTATTCTAGTCAAGATATGAGGTATTTGAAATTCAAAATGCGGCAACTTTTAGGGGGCGTCATATTCTCTGGCCCGTCATGGAGCGTCTGAAAGTGTTCTCCCAAGAACGACATTTGACTCTTGAATCATGCCTTCATTAGCCCAACCCGGTGCAGAAAACTTCGCTTTCACTATTAGCAAAATAGTCTAATGGACAGTTCAAAATGCAGTTAAGAACCATTCGTTTTCCACCATCTTTAAACCGAGGTTGTTATTAAAGAACGATTTTCTACTGGGAATATTAACCCGAGGGTAAAAGGAGATATTATAGTGGAATAAAAATCCTTAATGAAGATCGCCATATTGATTTCAGTCCCACTGTCGTCCGGTGACTATACTTACATCGAATTCAAACCGTGTTTAATGACACATGGCATGCGTTATGTTTACTACTAATGAAGGGTGGGGTTTTGCGGGTAAAAAGCTGGTGTTGGATTTTTTTTTCAGAAATACTAGAAATGTAAGAAAATTGCGTAATTTCTTTAAAAATATCTCAAGCTAGGAATCTTTTTTCCAGTTTTTATAAATGTCTTTACTATATATGTCAGTGTCTCAAAAAAAGACGACCCGTCTTTTTAACTTTCAAACGCGGATAATTCTGGACATACATGAATTTTAAAGCTCAAATTTTGACGGCGAGCTGTGAACACTATTACTGATTGGCTTAGCTACAAAATCCCAGTTTCCGAGACTAAAGTATGATTGGTCAAAAAATGGCGCATCTGTCACGTACCAGTGAGTGAGACATGAAGCTGACATTGAAAGAAAATGCTAAAAACAACATTGTATTTATGTTTGTAATACTATTAAGCCAACTTAAAATGCTTTGCTTAGGCGTAGGCCTCTGATGAAAGTTGATGATACGACGACAATTCACGTAATGACTTAGTGTATAAGTACAACTATTAGTAATATATCTGAATCGCCGACGTCGGTGTCGCCTAATCTTTGACTGATCTCGGGTGTTTCCGTGAAGTTCTGCTGAGACTCGTATATCGAGAAATAATTGATGGCGATCAATAGGGATTAATTACCCATCAGCCATCTGAGACTCTCTAGTAATAGAAAACTAATTGAGTCGTGTCACGCGATGTAAACCACCAGGTATTGAAGCTTTCTTATTTTAGCTCACACCTGATCTTTGATATAGGAAAATTGGTTGAAAATCATTTATAGACATGATAATAAAAATTAAGAGATATTGGGAGTTTTCCGCCCTATTCTATCAACGGCGTAGAAGCACAGATAAAACTTAATACCAACTCGTTATGGACTGAACTATCCACGGCTACAAAATTAGAAATATGAACATTCGAATGTCCAAGAAAGGTCCAGTGTCATATAAGGTCGAGACTCAAACTGAAGTTTTCATCCCATTTTCCTGTTGTACATCACCAACTGTCAATCTGCTTTCCACCCAATTAAGATGCCATTGTACAGAATGTTACTAAAAAATACTGCAGCAAAATTAACAGAAATGGTTTGTCCCACTTGAAACCAAAACACAAGAATGATAATTCGGAAGATAATTAATTAATTTCCTTTTCATTAACTAAAATTTCTTAACTGTCAATCATTTCCATCTTAACGCCACGTGATGCTTTCACGTGATCCATTGTTTCCGGTTTAGAATAAAAGCGTGAAGGTTTGAATTCCATTTTCCAGGAGAAGAGCACACGAACGCGCATTATCTTACAAGTTTTCATTATTGTTAAGGGTTTCGTTCGTTGTGTCGAAATTCTATTCCACTTCTTCAAAACCCATGTGGAATAATTGTTGTCTTAATTACTAGGGCGGGTCGTTACGCATGACAGTCACGTGTTTCTATGACATCGGAAACAGGCGGGAAAAGTGTCGTCTGATCTTGACATAAGAGCGCGTGGTTTTGACACACAAAAAGAACCCCAGCATGCAAAACGTCACCAAATCTGTCAAACGACAAGCCATAAAGTTTTTAATGGGCTCTAATGGGGTCGAACCTGTGTATTGAAACCAAAAACAAGCAGACGTGGAAACCAGAATTTTTGAATGGACCATAGAGTTAATGTATCAACTGTTCTTTAATTAGTCATTAACTTATTAATGCTTAAATATGAGATAATAGCGAGTTTGTGGTTTGGATTTGGCATACCGGAAATGACCTAACACAACTAATGGACGTATTACATCACTCTCAAATATGCATTAGAGCGTCTTTCTGTTTCAAAATAGAATAACGGTTTTTATTGGGATACGAATTTTTGGGATACGAAATTAAAAACTTCTTTGTATCAAAAGCTTCATATATCATGGTACATGATTGTACAGGGATTGTAAGGAGATTTTCTGAATTTTTTTTAATGACGTTAATGACATTAATGACGTTAATGACATTAATCGTAAGATAATATATGTTATCGAATAAGGCCCTTTGCGATTAGTGACGTCTTAGTGTTAGTGGAAATGCAGGAACTACAGACGTCTCATTGAAAATGGGAATGATGTAAATTGATGCTATCAGTATCCCCGATACACATAAAAAAATGAATTACAATCCCTTTAAAGTGCAACACATTATATACTTAATATAATAATCATATTGTGTTCGTAGACTGCCTACATACAGAAAAATCAACACCGAACTCGCGCAAAAATATTTTCATTGTATACCGGTGTTAAACACCGGGTCTAATTTTTATCGGCGGATCAATAACTAATATATTTGTAAGTAAACAAGCCGTAACTGCATAATGACGGAGTTATATCCCCAGGCGCTGTATTGAGTTATAAATTGTTTGTTTAGGTTTCCATTCCACTAAGCATAGCAGTTGGCGACTCTATATTTGTTTCACTAAGCATGGCAGTGGGCGATTCTGCGTTTCTGTTCCACTAAGCATGGCAGTAAATGCTTTTTGCTGAACATAACTTATGACCATCATGTAACCTGTCATGGACGAAGTTGGGGTGATTAGTAAATATAACACATTTTTTAAACTTCTTCCCACTGCAATCAAATACTATGCACCATTGCCCCTCCGGATATATTACTTACGTCCGTGGTTCCTGTAATTACACGAAAAAGAGGTGATCGATTTTTCACTAATTGCAAAATATGCTTTAAGGACCTTCGTGATTAGTGACGTCATCAAAGAATTAGTTTCAGAGTAATTGCAGGCAGCACGGGACGTCTGGTGCAAATTGATGCTATCAATGTCCCCGATACACATACAAATAATTAATAACTTCTTAACAATCCCTATAAATGGTCAAATTCCATTAATGTTTGTCCTGTGTCGCTCGAGCTTTAATCTACAGGTAAAATCATGCCAACTTCAGCATAAATCGAATCGTCCATTTATAGAACAAGCTTACGCTGAGATTTGTTAACGACTTCATCCGTTAATCCGAAGATTTCAACTAGAATATATTACAGCACCGTACTTCCTAGTTCCTGGTAATACAAGAATAAAAGACTCGTCAAATGTCGTTCGCTAGCCATTTTTCTCTGTTAACAGATCGAAGTTGGATAATGTAAGTACGTGAGTCGGGCATTAAACGTCTCGTTACGCGCGTGTAAGTCAATTATCGGTGATTTCCGAAGAGCACTTACTAGATTTAGTATCGTTGTTACGGGTAATTTGATTGGCTGGGTGTAAATAGTTAAAGCATGTTACTTGGTAATGACGTTTTTGTGTAACAATGGCGTCCAATTTGCTATGGTATTTATTGCATTTAGAAAGGCGATGGGTACTAATTTTGTTAAAGGAACAGATTTAGAAAACATATACCATTCTCCGATTCATTTGTATTATGATACTTATATACATTTTAAGGTTGTAAGACGCAATTGCGAAACATGTCCTGCGTCCAGTTAGCAAAACCTCTTTCGTTCCGTTTATTTCTAATATTATCAGCTTTTATACTTAATATAGCCACTTCAGTTAGAAAGTTCGTCAAATTAACCTTTTTTCAGAATAGACGACTCGTCATTTTAACTTTCAAACGTGAATAATTCTGTACACACATGGATTTGAAGGCTCAAATTTCGACGATTACTGATAAGCTTAGCAAACGGATGGCGAATCTGTCCCTTAAATACATTTCAATCGATCACAATCTAATACAATCTAATATATATTCAAATTCTTACTGCTAAACATATACATATTGACCCTGCTTGACACACCCATTGCTAATCAATGTCGGCTTAAACAAGAGAACGTTATTAAGGACTTTACGGTAAGTAAATAATAGGATATAATGTCCATTAAAATATTGATCCTTGATCCCAATAGTATGATACCAGATAACATCTGACCGTGTTTTATCTAATTAATTTACTTTTTTTTTACAACGATAATAATAGAAGTTAAACCACAACATAGTACATAATATTTGACTAACTCGTAAGACATCGTTGGATATACCCTAAAGGGACAGATGCGGTTTGATTCGAGTTTTAAATATATGAAAATAGTCTTCAGAAGTACTAGAAATGTACGAAAATCGCAAAATTCCTTCAAAAACATCTGAAACTAGGATTTTCTGTTCCTATTTCTATATGGCAGTGTCTCAAGAAAAGACGACTCGTCTTTTTAACTTTCGAACGCGGATAATTCTGCACACACATGGATTTTAAGGTTAAAATCTTGACGGTGAGCTGTGAACACTCTTACTGATTAGCTTACCAAAAAAATCCCTGCGATTAAGGTGCGAATGGCCCATCTATCATTTTAAAGCGGTTTTGGGTCAACGGCATCAATTGTGGCCCATACCTCATATTTGTAGGGATAGCTAAAAATTAAGAGGAGATGGTCCAATGCATGAAACATTATTAAATAAAGATTAATATAAGGCTGTCGAATTCACGAATATTTCATTAGTGCTTACAATAAAGTCTGCGTATTTTTAAAAATAAAATCGTCATCAAGTAGTTATCGTTTATGATCTACCAATAATTCGACGTTAGATTTTGCTAGCAGAGTCCTGACTCCTGTAGATAATGGAGCCTCTTCCAAAACAACCAATGTCTTGCTGCGCTTCGGACAACAAATTTATTTTGGAAAAATGCCGCTTCGTGCTTTCTATAGTCATAGTCATTCTAGTCATCCTTGATCTGACGAAATTATTCTTTGCATTATGTCCAAATTTTTCATATGCTCTCTAATCAGAAATACTGTTATTGTAATGTTTTAACAATGAATATATCACATAATTTCTTTCGGTATACAGTAAAGGAATTGCTTATCGAACAGAGAATTTCATTGGTTGAATATTATACGCCCGAAAGTAAGATGCGTAACAATTTGTTAAGATCATGGATGTCAAAGGAAATCATCCCTAAAACACATAAAACTAAAAGTCCATATTTACGTTTTAATCAGATTGCCAATATTTCAGCAGAAATGAAAAAGTGGAAAACTTAAAAGAAATTTGTCATCACTTTAAAAAAAAATTAAGAAGATGCGACAATCCAACTTTAACAATGAACATCATTTGAAACATTGGTATAAAAAAATAATTAAGCTTATTGTAAAAACAAACTAATTACATGAAATATCAAAGAAAAATAATCATTAATTCCTGGAATTCCATTCATTTATCAAAGATAAATTACGTTTGATTTGAAAGACAAGAGACATACTCACGTCTGCTCAAAGGACAAAAAAGCACGCGAGTAATGTAACAGGTATAACACATGGCAGTAAATCATTTCCTCCATCGGTTACCATAGTCTCAAATTTCCACCGATATTGTCAAGTTCACCCGAAATAAATGCAATATGTCAAAATTCACGATAAATTAGCCCACACGACAAGAGAGAAGAAAGTGCATACACAAAGAGCCAGGTGAACATTAGCTGTCCAAGCTCTAATAAACGACAAGAAAAAAAAGATGGACGTCGCTTGTCGTCTGCTGTAGAGTTGATTCCCGCCTATTTTCATCTGAATCAATACCCTTGATTAGATACTCTCTAAAAGACTTCCATTGATCGTTAATAATTCTTTTCGGGTCAACAACAATAGGATGGAATTTTGAAGTAAACGGTGTAAAAGAAAACGCTTATAATCTTTATTTACTTTTTTCCAATTTAATTTTTAAGAAAAAGAAAAATATTTCCTTAGCTAACGACCTGAAATTTGCTTGAAATAGAGAATCTTTGAGTTTTCTTTAAGCAGAACGGACACATAATTCGTTTAGATAATATGCTTAATCATATCAAAATAGCAATATTGGTCGTATTCAAAGACGAGTTGCTTACCACTACAGAAGTCAAGGCATGATTACCATTACAGAAGTCAATGTATGGTTACCATTACAGAAGTCAAGGCACGGTTACCATAGCAGAAGTCAAGGTATAGTTACCATTACAGAAGTCAAGGCATGGTTACCATTGCAGGCAGGAGGTTACCATAGCGTCAAGGTATGGTTACCATAGCAGAAGTCAAGGTATGGTTACCAGTACAGAAGTCTGGGTATGGTTACCATAGCAGAAGTCAAGGTATGGTTACCATTACAGAAGTCAACGCATGGTAACCAAAGCAGAAGTCAAGGTATGGTTACCAGTACAAAAGTCTGGATATGGTTACTATTGCAGAAGTCAAGGAATGGTTACCAAGGTAGTGTTACCTTAAAAGAGTTATGGTATATTCAATGTGTATTGCAAAATATTTCTATTTAAATTAAGATAAATCAATTAATGAAAATAATAAAATGTTCATTTATCGGATGGTTTTGTAGACCGAATCATGATTCCATAGAGAATGATCGATCACGTGACAATCCTTTAAAAGACTATTAAACATAGAAATCTGTTCCAACAAAAAACATCGAACGCGACCAATACCAACGGTAAACATTCAATAGAATTAAAAGACTTTGAATCAATAGACGAGAGAAAGGATGAGCACTCAAGCGCAACGTTGGCAATTTTAAAATGGTCTGCTATGAATGGACGACATCAATAAATGTTTGGTTGTGCTAATAGACCAATAAAGAGATAATCGTTTCGGTACATGACATGGAAAAGACCTCTTATTAACAGTTGTATTGAATAGCACTAATGGAACGTAAGAAATACTGTTCTAATATTGAGTAATGGGCGGTTTTAATTGACTATTTGTAAAACGTGGTAAACCAAACTTTCGTTTCCTTTTTTAATAGCTTTTATTTTTAATTTAGCCACTTCAGTAAGGGTCTAACAACGACCCTCTTGAACATTCGTCTCCGCCAGTCAATCAAATATCTGTCCTCTCCAACGCTGGGATTTTGTGACGCGAACAAAATGTGTATGCACCCTTTGTGCGCTGGACAAACTGATATTCCTAGTAAAAAATTATAGTGAATAGATTTGATAACATGATGGTATCCACGCTTATCTTTTTCTTCGAATTGGTGTATATTCCGGTTGGGTTATCTGATGAAGATCGTAGATCGTGTACATGTTAAAGAGGCACCTTCATTATCCGTTCGACCACTCACACCTTAGTTTCAGAAAGAGGAATTCTTTTAGCTTACATAACCAGTTATAGTGTTCACAGCTCATCGTCGAAATTTGAGCCTTCAAATCCATGTGCATCCATAATTATTCATGTTTGAAAGTTAATGTGAGACTATGCCATATATAGAAAATACATATACATGTATTGGTATGGACAATAAAATTTCTCTAGTTTGAGGTATGTTTGTAAGGAATATGAGATTTTCGTGCGTCTTAGTACTTCTTAAGTTGTTCTATTCAGTGAGGCTATATTCCCCAAAATGAAAAAAGATTGCGGGGAAAACCTAAGAAACGAAATTTAAAGGATTTTTTGGGGAAAGGGGGGAAGGCAATCGATGAAGGAAGAATCTGAAATCTGAAAGGGGTAATAGAAGGAAAAAAAGTTGAAAACCTCTGCTTTGAATTAGCGACACGAATTTTAAATACGTAACGGTAGGGTCAGCCAGTGAGAAGACTGAAGTGGATACGTGTTTAACGGAATGGTTCCCATCATTTCCGGGTTATATAATCAATATCAGCTGTCTAATTCCTGGCAATCATTATGTCATCTTGCAGACTGAAAATGGTTATTTCCCCTGCATCGGAACCATAATGGAACTGAAAAGACTCCATTCCAAACATGTGCTAACCGTATATTCGCCAAAGTCCCCGCACATAAACTTGTTAAAGATTTGTACGAAATGTCTGAAAAGAAAAACTTGAAATTGTGGATACTCTTGTAATATCCCAGTTATCTTTGATGGCAGCTTTGCAAGCTTCCCAGAAACATTAGTTCATCAGGTGTGACGGACGGCAATACGACGCCGTTCGAACATTAGGACCACAAAAACGGTCATTGTCCTGCATATTACGTTTATGCCAACATTTTCTCTTGGGTAGTGGACATCACTTTACTTTGGCCTCAGAAGCTTTACACGTGATGATAATAGGTTCAGACACGTCCTTTTGGACGGTTCCTCGCAGTACCTTATTCACGAGAGCTTACTGTCTAGCCATAACATAACAATCAAAATGTTCGACCAATGTTCCTAATATAGACCAGTAAAGTATATTATTGTGTCTAAAGCCATTATGTAAAATGTCTGGCGGGAATCCAAGCTGATCACCAACTAATTTTCTGCATAACTTCTCTCGACATTATTAGTTTAAAGTCGGTTAGTAACCAACTGGAAAAGTACCTTAAAGAGATTGTAAAGAGATTTTCTAAATTTTGTATGTGTATTGGGGATACTGATAGCATCAATTTTCACCATTCTAAATTTCAATCAGACGTTAGTGGTTCCTGCTATTCCACTAAAACTAAGTGCTTGATGACGTCACTTATCACGAAGGGCCTTATGTGATAAAGCATTTCTTGCGATTAGTGACGTCAACAAGAACTAACCGGAAGCGATCTTTTGAGACTATCCGCACAACACAATTTGAAATGATAGAAATCCTAGTTGATTGTAAAGGTAATGAATTTGCTTGTTCGTTTGTCACCGCTTTTTTAAAAGTCGCTTTAATGTTGCTACCGGAAGCGGTAAATTAAAAAAGAGCACGAGTGACAGATGACAGACGACAGAATGATGGCCACCAACAAACGCCATTTTTTCCAAAACACAAATAATTTTGTTTGCGGTTTTTTAGGTTACTCAAATATTCTGAACCATTTCTAAAACATAAAACGATGACATCACGTCAAATACATGGCAAGCTTGTTTTCACTCTTTTTAATAAAATAATCTTTCGTTTCATTTTAGTTTTGACACGTGCCAAATTATGAATCAACTCTGTGAAAATAATCGAGGTTAACTGTACGAACTGTAGTTTTAGGAAGCATGATAAAATATTGCTGTGAATTCTAACTAATGTTATTTAATAAAACACATTAGGGATTGTTTAGATAACATTTCAATCTAGAGTATATCTACCAGTCTGTGGAATCTGGCTTCAAATAATTCATTTTGCCCTTCCTTTGATTCTTCCCTGGCTGATTTCACTCTTGCAGGTTTGGCTCCAAAATCTCCCTTCAAACAGATTATACAAATACTGTCGCGTATTACGAAGTTACTAGTAGATTTGCTATTGATTTTGTAAAAGTGAAAACCTTCGAGTCCAATCTCGGTGCCATGTAACTGTCAGTAAACCGCATCACTCAGTAAGGGCTTACATGAAAAAAGTGTCTATCGTTCGGATGGGAAATAAACCGAGGCCCCGTGAGATACAGGCTGTGCACGATAAAGATCCCTTGACAGTTGAGATCGAAAAAACGTGGCTAATGTCGCTGTCCTGACAAAATTTACCTCATTGTACACTGCATGGCGTTGCCCGTCTTCATTAGCCCACATGGTGCAGAAAAGTAGACGTAAAACTCTATTCATTTCATTTCAATTTTCATTAAACCGTATCACAATATTAACAACGACGTGAACGATACGAATAACATAGTTATACTTTCAATGAACATTGGCATTAACCCAAACGTACGTCCGGAATTCGTTTAGCGGTGAACCGTGAACTTTGGAAGGTTCCGGTATAAAGAATTGATGTAATAGTAAGTATTTGGCCTCACTCAGTCAGACGGCTATGTTATTGTAAGTAATTATAAGGCTTGTTGCATTTCTGACAGACATGTAATATTATCTTTTACAGATGTTGAAATTTTCTTAGTATCTTTATAAGATTGCTATACATACATACAGAGGTCTGACAGAAGAAGCAGTATCTCTCAGAAGAGTTCAACTGTGTTATTGGACGAGCCTTGAGGTAACAAAACGAGAAAGTAATGAGAAATGTGATCTTTTGGGGATCAATAATCCAAAAGAACCTTACAAAATTCATTTTCCCTGAAGATCAACGGAATATATTTATACTACAAAATTGGGAGACATCGTTACCCGATCTTCACAATCTCAAGCTAATACGAACTGTGTCTAATACCTTGACTGCAATAGCTACCTTTCTTGTATCATGGAGGTATGTATATGCAGCTACATGTATTTGATTGTATAGTTCGCTATCGAATGCAGCCAGTCAACAGAAAGTCTGTAAATCATTAGCCATCATGTTTATAGTCTTAATATCGATGGCTCTGATTGGTTGTATTCTCTGGCGTACAATCCAATCTAACTGCTAATCTACATACAAGAAAGTTAGCTATTACAGTCAAGATATTTGACGTGGTCATGGTGATTGTAAATATTTGAAAAAAAAAAAAACAACCATTCCAGTTCACCACCAGGCTACATCCCTGGGAATTTTTGGTTGGAAATGGTAAGAATATGGTCGGGCCCTAGAAATATGGTTTGCCTCCTAAATTGTACCCCCACTTTAATTTTAACAATTTTTAAAAATACTATTTTAATACTTTTTGATCCAAATATGTGTCAGAATGCACCAAATCAATTAAGTTTTTAATTTTTGATAATTTTCTTGCAAGAACCCTCTCAGACAATCCATGAGATGTTGCCAAATTTTGAATTTAGCCTCAACAATTGCGCGCCCTCTCCCCTGCCATTGAATCAGTCTTTCCCCAATTTGTACCCCTAGTCAAGGAAGGCTGGCGCCGCCACTGCAAACAAATCAAAATTGGGACATAACCTCATGTACTATAGTGCGTTCGAATCTAGTTTCAAAGTTCAACAAAGAAATTCCGCCTTTTGTTTTCAGCGAGAGAAAATAAGATTACAGTTACCATGCATGCTTTTAACTAGTCTAAAAATAGGTGCCAGGAAATGTCTTATTCGTTGTTTACATAGTTCCGGTAAATTAATCTGAAATTTGGCTCAACTCCACATACATGAACAAACAACCACACTCATGCTTGCCACCAACAGAAAATGATGTAGGTGACTTATCACGATCCAGAGGCTTCAGATTCTAGCATGGTTTGAAGCCCCATGATTTGGTTCAGTTCGACCAGCCATATAGGCCCAAGGATCTCATCCTATCCATCGTCGACGTGAATGGAGTGCATGGATTGCAAATAGACCGACTGCGATCAACTGGATCAACCAGGTCCACCTAACACGTTTTTTCTGACCAAGCAAGCGGTTCCAGCTAACCAGCTTTGGGCTATATACCGCATATTCCATAGTTGTGGCCAACCAGTATTAACAAAATGTAAAAAAAAATTCGCTGTATACGGTAGAGATGTTTGACCTTTGTCCATTTCGTATTTGGTTCGCAATTTTCCCTGAGGATGGGGGAAAGACTTATTATCGTGGCCCATGGGGACAAACAAGCTAAACAGTCTGCAATTAAAGTCGGCGAATAGCGAACAAAACTCATTATGTAGACAGGATGAACTTGTGAATTGAATCCCATTAGACCTTCGAATATCAGTAAGAATTGTGGGGTCATTTTGTCGTAGATATGATGAGCATAATACTGTCTACTGCATGAAAGAGTTTGTCTTTTCTTGACAAGTGATTGACAGATAGTCAAGTTTAACCAGACGGAACTGTCAAAAGAAACAGAAAGAAATGAGTATTTTATAGAGCGAGTAAAAGACTGTTAATAATTGATTTACTGCCGAGTAAAGGTTCAATCATACACAAGTCGTCGAAGCGCATTCAGATGCATATGAACATAATAGCTATTTGTGGAGTTGTACAAAGTGTTTTATGACGGCCTTAATAGAAAAATATGATTTATCACTTTGCGATTAGCGACGTCATCAAACACTTAGTTTTAGTAGAATCGCAGGAACCCTAGGCGTCCGAGTGAATTCGGATTGGTGAAAATTGATGCTATCAGTGTCCCCGATACATATAAAAAAATTAGAAAACCTCTGTACAATCCCTTTAACGTCCTATTTGTAAGAAGTTCCTCGGGTATCTCTCCTATTCGCCCTGTAAAAGGGTCCTGAATATTTTTTCTTTGGGAGGGTCGGTGGCTTACGGATGTGGTCTGGAGTTTAACCCCAGCAAAGATCAAAATCATTGTGCATAATTTTCCATACTGTTACCTTCAGTTAGTGATTCGTGTAGGGAAATGGGCTTTTGGGGCTGACATAGAAAAATTACGTGTGCTACAGGCTACCGTTATACCCGAGCATTGGCACAATTAAAATCGAAGAAAGCATTATGAGCTGTAAATCACTTCTTAGTACGCTAAATTCTTCATCTGAGAGAGCGAACAAGCCCTTCAAATTCCAAGCACTCTTCACACTAAATGAAAGCGATGAACCTCAGTTCATTTCATTTGTGACAATCGTCATAACTGTGACGAGAAAAGGTTTTTCAACTACAGCCTGCATACGAAGCTACGTATGGTTCTACATGGAAATAGCACAGTTTCGTATGCTACAGTCTCATGCCTATTCGAACCAAATACTGTGTAAGCTAGCCTTGGTGAAAGTAGCGCGTGTGCCGTATGATTTATGGGGTGTAAATATGACAAGGCAGACCATAAAAAACATGTTTTATCATCAAAACATAACCAAAATTCTTTCAACTTTCATTAAATTGAGATTTTACGGCGTTTTACTGGATTTAAATTTTTCTTTAATGATATTTTATAATAGTATAACAAGTTTTACGACTTTATGAATATGGCGGGGGATCAAAATGAATAGCATTTCGTTTAATTTTGAACAAATATTTTCAATTGATATTTTGCCTCCACTATGTTCAGCTTCAAAGGGAAAGTTCCTCCATTTGCTTTACCAATCGTACCTTAGTATCAAAAACGGGAATTATTTAGCTAAGCCAATCAGTAATAGTGAAATTTGAGTCTTAAAATCCATGTGCGTCCAGAATTACCCGCGTTTAAAAGTTAAATAAAAAGGCGAATCGTCTTTTCTTGAGACACTATAGAAATAGGAAAAGAAAAATTATGTGATTTTCGTACATTTCTAGTACTTCTGAAAACTATTTACATATATTCAAGACTCAAATCAACGACCAAAATGATGCAGTTGTTTCTGTAACATAGGTCGAAATATTTATTTAGACTTTTCAAATATTTATTTACTCTTTTCAGCTAATTTATGCATATTGCTAGAACAAAAAAATTGTCTGACGTCGATATCTCAATCAGATACATAAAAAGTAAGACTAGTAACACAACACTATTTGAAATTTTCGGCCCAAAATGGCAGCGAAATTTTGACTGCAATTGTCATAAACAGATTTTAATAGCAAAATCAACTTACCGGATGTAATATCTGTAATTTCTTAAGGATTACTTGAATTTCAATCTGTATTTAGGATTACTTGAATTTCAATCTGAAAATAAAGGGAGACGATATTAAGAATTGAAAAAATCGTGTTGAGTCTTCAAACAGGGTAGCCCGACATTTCATGATGGCGTGTTTTAAAAGAATCAACGCATTTAAGCGCTCATTAAAACTGATTTAATAATCCTAAAACCCTCGATTTCTATTGGTCAATTACCTTATATGCAAATTCAGATAAACTTCATGAAAATCTAATAGTCATTAACATTAAAGGGACAGATGCTCCTTATTTTGTGACCAATTGTAGTCTAGAAACGGGAATTTTAAGCTAAGCCAAATCAGTGATAGTGTTCACATCTCACCTTCGAAATTTTAGCCTTCAAATCCACACGTGTCAAGAAGTACTCGTGTTTGAATGTTAAAAAGATGACTCGTCATTTCTTGAGACTATGTCAGATATAGAAATGGAAGTGAAATTTCTAGTTTGAGGTATTTTTTTTAAGGAATTATGCGATTTTCGTACATTTCTAGTACTTCTGAAGACTATTTACGTATAGGGCCTATTCAAGACCCAAAATAAACTCTATGAAAAGGCGAACTTGTCCCTTTAATCTCTCATTCATAATCTCAAAACTCTCGATTTCTATTGGTCAATTTCATAATATGCAAATCAGATAAACTTTATGAAAATATAATATTCATTACCATTAATTATACACGTTTTGTCAATAACAACGTCTTATTGGAGCGGTTTCCCTTTGATTTACGTATCACCTATGCTAATTTGATCCTATGTGAACGCTATATAGACACGAATTACAAGGATTATTTCATCCTTTGATGAGCTTTAAATATGTTATAAATAGTCCTAACTGTAAACCCAGTGGTAAACAAGCTTGTTTACATCCCTTGATTGAAATAAAATATTGTTTTTAAATTTTCTAGCCTATTACCTGTAGAAAAAAACTTTTTGGCGGGTGTAATAGGCCTATCAGTTATGTAATTGTTTTAAAGATTGCCTAACAAAAGTCCCTCCAGACAAAACCCCTCTGCAATTTTGCACCAGGACAAAACCCCTACAGAAATGATATCCTACTTTTCTCCACCATATGGCCTGCAATAAAGATTTCAGAAGATGGACAATCCCGTGCAGGGTGCAATGAGGGACATTTTGCCTGCTCTCTTTTTATTTCCAACTGTTGAGAGATCTTTTAACCTACACGCAACGTAGCACATGGGGCCTCGGTATATTGTTCCATCCGAACAACTAGACGCTACAAAGAAAGAATATATAATTCTAATTCATTTCCATAGATCTTGTCTCGGGGGCTTTTACCTAGGCCTAGTGCAAAATGGTGGTTCAAAATTACGATGGGCTTTTGACCGTCCGTCGGCAATACGACACTCGTTGTTTGACTAATGTTTATGGAAATATTACTAAAATAAGGACTTGGCCTTACTCTAATCTGCAAACTTTGTGAATCAAATCTTCACAAATGATAATATCAAGGCAGACATTTCCCTCCGTTACTCGATTAAACTGATCTCTAACAACAGGAGAGTTAATATTATCTCCCTTTTAACTTGACTACACTCAGACCACAATAATTTGGGCCTTTAAAGTTGTAGAAGTTCTCGTTTTTCGAGATCATTGAAGGCCCGTCGCACACTCTGGGTGGCACAAATTTTTCAGGGGAGGGGGAGGGGAACACATATTTCTTAGGGGGTGGGGGCAGGTTAGCTTAGCTACGGGCTGGAACATCGTCCGCCAATGCTCACTAACTGCAATAGTTGCCACAAGACCGTGTTACATTGTACGCAATGAAACTCAAATCCTGCATATAGATTGGCCGACATTTTATGAAAGATGTTTTGTAAAACTACCATTCCATTTAAACTTTTATTAAAACTTAAAGTGTCAGGTTGCATAGATTTCGCCATCTTTTCTCCTTTATTTACATCAATTTGCTGTCTGATTCGTTATCGTCTGCTACAGTTTACGTTTGGTAACAAAAAGTTTATATTTGAACGAGACATTTCTGCTAACAAACTCCCAAACGTTTGGTTTATTATCTTAAATTATCACAGAAATGTAAACTCGACCCATTTTTATTCCAAAATATATTCTTCACTTTCTTGTTCTCTTTTTGTTATCATTGTGGCTTACTGAGTTAGACGCTTGCTCGCTAACCTGAAGGTCCAGGGATCAATCCCACCATAATACCTCGGGTTGGGGTTGGGGGTAGCGGAAAGGGAGCTAGATTGAGATTCCAAAAAAAAACATGTGATTCATACTTGTCAAAAGCTGCAGTGACGGAGCCAAAGGGGGAACTACATTAGTTGTCTTTCTGAAATTCCATCTTTTCTCATTTATTCCAACATCCTCATTCCAAACGTTACTTTTGTCTATATTTAGATCTCTGTGATTCCTGGTATTCCAACATATTTTTTGAGAAGCCATTTTAATTAAAATTGCTGGCAGAATCAAAGAATCCTTATATGGTTAGAAATGTTATATCAGTTACTGAGAGAATTATCTATCATTTGATGTTTCCCTTCAGTTAGTTGCCATGACGATGAAATTGAAAGATTATTTAAAGAAAATTGTATTTTATTTGACTCTATAGATATCAAAGAATGTATTCTTTGATCAATCTTGTCCAATGTTCTGTATCCTGATGGGAAACATAATTCCATATAACTGGAAGATATTGTCTGTGATACTACTTTATAAGGAAGGTTATGATTTTTTCCAATAACATTTCCTGGTGTACTTAAAGGGACCGATGCGCCATTTTGGTGGAGTTGAATTGGGTCATGAATATAATATGTAATTTATAGCCTTCATAAGTACTAGAAATATACAAAAATTGCATAATAATATCTCAAACTAGGAATTTTACTCACTATTTATGTATCTTTTTGGACATACATGGATTATGAAGGCTCAAATTTCGACAGTGAGCTGTGAACACTATTACTGATTAGCTCAGTTTAAAAATTCATGAGCCTATGGTTGGTTAAACAGAAGCCTAAATATGCCACTGGTTCTGATAAACAAGACAATGAATCAAAATCAAATAGGAAATGATTTGTCAGAGCACATTTCCTTCAGTACAGTTTTGTGAATTGAGAATTTGCATGTTGTCTGCAGACTTTAAAATATAATTCTAATTGTATAAAGCCTACATTGGTCACAGGTTTATTTAAAACTTATATAACATAAGTAAAGTGACTCTACTAGATTAGTGGGCGTCCATGGACTTAATAGGGTTAGGTCCATCCCCCTGCAAAGTACTTTTTAATCGGAATGATGTATCATTTTTTTTTCTTTAATCAGTAATACTGTTCATAGCTCACTATCGAAATTTGAACCTTTAAATCCAATTATCTGTGTGTGAAAATTAAAAAGACAAGTCGTCTTTCTTAAGACACTGCCATCTATAGAAAAGACTTTTATAGAAATAGGAAAAGAAATTCCTAGTTTGAGATAGTTTTCAAGGAATTATGTGATTTTCATACATTTCTAGTTCTTCTGAAGACTATTTACATATATTCCAGATCCAAATCAAATCCAATCTGTCCCTTGAAAATATGCTCTCCTGCTTTCTGAGACTTTGTTAATCAATTTAATGTCTGTTTATTGAAGATTTAAATATTTTCAGTATGTACTTAATGCTATTTCACTATTATATATATTGATAGTTGTTTAGTTCATTTTAAATAAAACTGTGTACACTAGTACATTTTTTGAAAATTTGTTATTTTTGTCAGGTGGTGGGGTCCATGAACTCTGTTCAACCAGTCCCTATGGTAGTTAAGTCACTGCATAAGTTTGATGCCTGAGAAAATGGTTGATTTTTTATGATTAAAGTGTTTTCTACATTTTTTGTGTGTATCGGGGACAGTGAAAGCATCAATTAGTACTATTCCAATTTTCAATCAGATGTCTGTGGTTCCTGCAATTCCATTAAAACAAAATGTTTGATGACGTCACTAATCAGGAATGGCCTTATTTGTGAATTGATGCTATCAATGTCCCAGAAGCACATTCAAATTTTAGAAATCTCTTCACAATCACTTTAAGATCTGTAAGATTTTTTAAAAAAAGAGTGGGATAGTTTTGCAAACTGTGCAAGAGAAAAAACCAAAAAGTATCTAAGATATAGAGAGATTCTTTAATAAATAATATTGATTTATTAAACTTTAGTTGGCTGGTTAGCTAGACTATCCTACCAGCCTACAGGTGAAGTTGATGCATGGCAGACGGGACAATATATTAAAGTAAAATAGTTTCCCACATTTATCTCTTCAGGGTGAACTGCTTAATGTCTTCACTGTTCAGATAGCCCATTTATTGTGGTTGCACTACTTACCCTGATAGACATTTAAAATGTGTTTGTGTTTTGGCCCTATCCTTATCATGTAGTAAAGTACACTGTGATAATGTTTCATAAGGGATGGGTTTACTAAACATAAGACCCTTGACATCGTATCCTGAATATGGGTTTTGACATGGTGTTATTAACCCGTATTAAACTGAGTCCACTACGCTTCATTTTGTGGGCATTGAAATGAGATTGGTGCTATTGATATCTGACCAATCAGCAAGCCCATAGCTAGAGGGGGGACAGAGGGAGGCAGAAAAATTTTGTCCCCTGAAAAATTTAGATGACTTAAATGACTTGTTGAGTTACTTTAGTTGAGCCCACTTCAAAAAAATATATCAGAGCGGATAATGTTTGTGATGTATACAGGGTACAAGGCTACAAATTTTTTTTACAAAATGCATATCTAAAATATGTGACACAAAATTCCTTTTAATCAATTAAGACACCAAATATGCTGAAATGACAAATAGACACTGGTATTTTATTTAATCTTTTCCCACATTTATCTCTTTCTAAATGAAATATAAAGTAATCCATCAGTCCGTCAACTTAACATTCATCTAATGTAAATAACTGTATAGTGGACCCAGTGCACAATAATTTTCATTGCATTGCAGATGTTTACGAAAACAGAAACAAACAACTATATTTTATAAAGAAAACAAGGGTGGGGGGAGCACGGGTGCAAGGGGGTAGGGGACAAACGAGCGCTAAGATGAAACAGTAGAAGTGACTGAGTTATTATAGAATGTGGCTATGTCCCCAAGATTTATAATTTCTATGAAGGTTTACGGAAGTTGTTACATTTATTAAAGGGACAGATGCGCCATTTTGTTTTTGACCAATAGTACCTTAGTTTTAGAAATTTTAATTTTTTTTAGCTTACATAATCAGTAATAGTGTTCACTGCTCATCGTTGAAATTTGAGCCATCCATGTCAATCCATAATTATTTGTGTTTGAATGTTAAAATGATGACTCGTCATTTTTTGAGACTCTGTCTGTAGAAAACACATATACATAAATAGAGGTTGAAATTCCAAGTTTGAGGTATTTTTAAAGGAATTTTCGAACTTTTCTAATACATTTGAAGATTATTTACATATATATTCAAGACTCAAAACAACGCCCCTAAAATGGCGAATCTGTCCCTTGGAATAATTTCTCTGGTGTGTCTAAAATGTGGTCATGCATGTAAAAAAAAATTAATTTAACAAAATACCACAGTTGACTAAGCATTGCTTATACGTGATTTACAATTCCAAGACACAAATCAAAAACTAAAGTCCTTTCTGGTGAATAGACCACGCTGCTTTCCTTCAAAAACAATGAAGAAGGCATTTTATATCTAACAGCTAGACTTAATCCCTGACATCTATCCAGTAAAAGATGTCGCAATTCTAAAAGGTTTCGAATATATCAAACATGATATGTGAATAGAGCTCACCAATTATGATTATGTGATATGTGAATAGAACACACCAATTACAGCAGACGTGAATAGTCTTCTGTTGAGTGGCAAGATAAAAACACCTGATATAGTAGTAGCCAACCGTAACCAATTCTTTACTATTGTCAGGCAATGGGGCGGAAAGATTTGCTACTCGTAAGAAATGTTTATCAAGATCTCTGTAACACGTTTCTAAAAAGAATTGTATGATAATGAATGAGTAAGAAGCTAGGCAAATTTTCCGCTTGACGTTTTCTTCATAAAAGTAATTATCTCTTGTGGGTTTTAAGGCAAAATCATTTATTTCTGAGATTTTGTTGAAGATTTTGTTAAGGGCTGGATAAGTTCTGATAATTAATGGAGCACTATGCACAGTTTTCATCCTCAAAAAAGTAGTGATGGGTATCGTCAATCATGCCACAATCCCTATACAATACATATCACAATATGGGATAATAAAAATTAACATTTTATCTTCAAAGTTTCTATATGTATATTAATTTATAACTTTATAACTGTGATATTTGGTAATATAGTTGATAGAAGTGGTTAGTGTCCATTGTCTTATAAATAGTTTCTATATATATTAATTTATAACTTTATAACTGTGATATTTGGAAATATAGTTGATAGAAGTGGTTAGTGTCCATTGTCTTATAAATAGTTTCTATATATATTAATTTATAACTTTATAACTGTGATATTTGGTAATATAGTTGATAGAAGTGGTTAGTGTCCACTGTCTTATAAATAGTTTCTATATATATTAATTTATAACTTTATAACTGTGATATTTGGTAATATAGTTGATAGAAGTGGTTAGTGTCCACTGTCTTATAAATAGTTTCTATATATATTAATTTATAATTTTATAACTGTGATATTTGGTAATATAGTTGAAAGAAGTAGTTAGCGTCCATTGTCTTATAAATAGTTTCTATATATATTAATTTATAACTTTGTAACTGTGATATTTGGTAATATAGTTGATAGAAGTGGTTACCGTCCATTGTCTTATAAACAGTTTCTATATATATTAATTTATAACTTTATAACTGTGATATTTGGTAATATAGTTGATAGAAGTGGTTAGTGTCCACTGTCTTATAAATAGTTTCTATATATATTAATTTATAACTTTATAACTGTGATATTTGGTAATATAGTTGATAGAAGTGGTTAAAGTCCATTGTGTAATAAATAGTTTCTATATATATTAATTTATAACTTTATAACTGTGATATTTGGTAATATAGTTGATAGAAGTAGTATAGCATCCACTGTCTTATAAATAGTTTCTATATATATTAATTTATAACTTTATAATTGTGGTATTTGGTTATATAGTTGATAGAAGTGGTTAGCGTCCACTGTCTAATAAATAGTTTCTATATATATTAATTTATAACTTTTTAACTGTGATATTTGGTAATATAGTTGATAGAAGTGGTATAGCATCCACTGTCTTATAAATAGTTTCTATATATATTAATTTATAACTTTATAATTGTGATATTTGGTTATATATTTGATAGAAGTGGTAAGCGTTGTCATGGCGTTACCAGCTTACACAATGGGTAGTATCTGAAAAGCCTCAGGTTAAATTGTCTAAGTTTGGAAATATGGACATCTTAACTTAGAAAAGGGGCACAAAGAGTCCAAATTTTTTTTGAGAAAATGGTTATTCAGTTCACAATTTTTAGAACGACAAGTGCGTCATTTTGTGACCAATCATATCTAACTTTCAGAAACAAGAATTTTTTTAACAAAACTAATCAGTAATGTTGCTAACAGCTTACTGTTGAAATTTGAGCCTTCAAATCCATGTGTGTCTAGAATTATCCACATTTGATTAACAAAAAGACAACTCATCAATTTAAGATACTCTGTGATATATGGAAAAGATATATATAGAAATAGTGAGTAAAATTCCTAGTTTTAAGTATTTTTAAAAATATTATGTGATTTTCAGACAGTTTAGTACTTCTGAAGACTATTTACATATATTCTAGACTAAAATCAACCGCCAAAAATGGTTCACTTGTCCCTTTAACAGCCGTATTGTAAGGCCTTGAGAATTTGAAGATTTTGATGCTTACCTTGTGGATAATTGTCTAAGACTGTCTCATTTTAATCAAGTTTCGAACTATTATCAACAAATTTCTCTTAGAATTCGTGGAAATTGTATTTCCCAGTTCTTTTAAAACATTATATAAAGCTCCATTCATCTTCAGAAAAACTGATCCATGAGGGTAGATGACTATCATTTTTAGTTCTGCTCTGTTGATGTTCTGCGTGCTGGTTTTGCCAATGTAGAGTTGCCTACAGTTGTTGAATGGTTTTGAGAATAGTTCTTTTACTCCTGTTCAATGAGTTCTTTCAACAAAACTGACACAAGATAAGACATAAAATATGTCAACAAGGATTTCAAAAAGCAAAGCATACTGTGTTTACTCTTTTCGAAACACCTGATGGTACTTCACTTTTGTGGAGTCCACTACTACACAACTTTTACTCCTGATTTTGATTTTGAAATTGTCTTGCTTGTATGAATTTATTTTCTTTTGAACAATCCAATATAGATTCCCTACTCCTGTCCAATTCTTAAAATCACATCTAAGTTTCAAAATTATAGATTCACTTTCTAGCTCTGAGTCCAAGATCTTATTTTATTTCATTTTCTCAAAAGAACTGGCATCTCGAAACTTCTGTTAATTCCAAGATACTTCAAATATAGATTCCCTACTCCTGTCCAATTCTTTCAATCACATCAAGTTTCAAAAAAACTAATATAAATTCACTTTTTAGCTCTGAGTCCAAGATCTTTTTTCTCAAAAGAACTGGCATCTCAAAACTTCTGCTCATTTAAGGATTCTTCAAAAACGGATTCCCATCTCCTGTCAATCACATAAAATCACAATCCCCTTAAAAACTTGAAGAATAATCAGCCCACCACTAACTAACATTTCAACATATTTCACTAATTGAGTGCTGACAAGTCTATCAATAACTGGACACCCCTTTTTATAAACATTTACATTACTGAGCTGACCAATGGTCAAATTAACACCCTAACTATTCCTTTCAACCTGTAACCTTATCTCTGGACAGTGTATAGCCAGTCTGATAAACTCTGTAGGGGGTTGATATTTCTCCTCTTAGAATGAACATTAAATCTAAGTTCTCAAACTTGGCCAATAATAGTATATATTCATCAGTAGATATACCTGGTGTCATAAATAACATAACAGAATCCTTATATAATCCGATAAATCCAAAAAACTTAGTAATTATCCATAAATATGCAATTAACTATTGAAAAACACTTAATATTAAGATTAAGCGTTTTTCAATAATTATTTAGTTTTACCAATTTTCTAGATTTTACAGGGATTCTGTTGTAACTTTATGACACCAGGTAAGTTCACTGATGAATATATACTCATATTGACCATTTCGAGAACTTAAATTTTATGTTCATCTTAAGATGTAGTATCACTTTTAAAACCTTATTTTATGTATTTAAATTATATAACAGTATTCCATCTAACTGCACATATAATACTTTCTCACTAGAGGTTAGACCTATATGCCTATGCCTGTGCTTTCGTAACATTACATACAAAATAACATTCTTAAAAGACTTTGGACAAGATATGAAGCAAGTTGGTAAAAAACTGATGCCCCATTTTGCGATGTTGATTTGGATCTGGAATATATGTAAACAGTCATCAGAAGTATTAGAAATGTTTGAAAATCGCATAATTCCTTCAAAAATATCTTAAACTAGGAATTCCAGACACACATGGATTTGTAGGCTCAAATTTCGACGGTGAGCTGTGAACACTCTTACTCATGGACTTATATTAAATATTCAAGTTTCTGAGACTAAGGTACCAGTGGTAAAAAAAAATGGCGCTTGTCTCATTAACATTAAAATACATGAAGTTTAAATGTGTTCAATTAGGCGCCACATTCCAAAAATAATGCTCACTTTTGGCACTGACATAGAAATAAATGGTCCTGCCACTTTAACCTGGTAATATTAAACTTATGTCATTTATTATTCAGTTAATTGATAGGATATGGTCTAACAAGTCCCATGGGGGTGAATGTCAGGTCATGGGGATGCTACTTAGACTGACCTGGTCAATTCTCTCCCTTGGTAAACAAGAGATGAAAGGTTTCTAAGATAAGGAGGTAGATAAGGCCTTGTTTGCTGTTGATGTTCTGCAAGGGTTCAAACCTTAATGTCTAGAATGGGTTAATTAATGTTATAAACAGTTTCAATAGGCTTGTGGATAGGACAATTTGAACATATTTTTAAATTTCACTTTGGGGGGAGCCACGGTGGTTAAGTGAGTTAGATGCTTGCTCACTAGCCTGAAGGTCCAGGTTCAAATCCCTGCATAGGTCGAGATACTGCAGACATCACTAGTAGAGAGCAGACATCACTAGTAGAGAGCAGACATCATTGACAGGGAGCAGACATCAATGACAGAGAGCAGACATCACTGAGAGAGAGCAGACATCATAGACAGGGAGCAGATATTATGTCAACTTTCCAACATCACTGACAGAGCAGACATCACTGACAGAGAGCAGACATCATACACAGGGAGCAGACATTATGTCAACTTTCCCACATCACTGACAGAGCAGACATCACTGACAGAGAGCAGACATCATACACAGGGATCAGATATTATGTCAACTTTCCCACATCACTAACAGAGACCAGATATCAGTGATATCACTGACAAGGAATGGGCATCATGTCAATTTTCCAACATCACTGACAGAGACCAGACATCACTGACAATTTCCAATATCACTAATAGAGCAGACATCGCTGACAGATAGCAGACATCATTGACAAAATACAGACATCATGTCATTACTGACAGGGAGCATATCATAAAATATTGTCTGAAATCTGATGTCTTAAAACGAATGCCTTCACAGTAAATATGAATAATAACACATAACAAAGATATATGGTGAGATATTTTAAAACACATTGTAAATAAATGCTTTTCTTAATCTATTTACATTTTGAAGGATTAAATTCTAAATTTCTTACCTTGTTTTATGTTAAATATATTACATAATCCACACCTACTCACAAAAATCATATATTTTTACCTTCTTTTTTAAAAACTTCACTCATTCATTATATTCTGTGACATGTCGTGAACAAAACATTGAAAAAATCTCACCACGTAACAAAGCTAATTCTTTCAGCTAACACAACGTGGACAATGGGAGAACATCGAATTACCCCAAACGTATCGATAATTAACTGGTATAGGCCGAGATTTGACGTACCAATGAACAATAGAAAAACAAACAATCGCAACAAGACGCCTACTATAGCAGGGTATAATCATCCTCCGTTCTAAGCTCCGCCCTCAGTCGTTAATCATTTGTACACATGACACCACGATGTAAACTTGTTTCTGAATCAGGTGCTATGCCTAGATAGTTTTTAAGTTATTTTAAATCTAAATATTTATTTTCAATGACATTTTTGCCAGTCTTCAAACAGTTTGTTTTTCTAATATTTGCGTAGTGATTTCTCTCTAGTAGATGGTGAATGAAGCTACACCAAGTGACGGACTGTCATTCAAAACAGGAAGTAGTTCTATTTCTGGTCTGACGTAAAAACAAAGCCTTTTTAATTTTAGACATGTCTACCTAGTTTCTTTTAGAGGCTTCATCCATTTATTTATTCCTTCAATTATATAGCTCCATTCATTTATTCATTCATTCATTCCTTCCTCCACATACAAGTGCCTGTGTAATCTTGAATAGTTAATTCATTCCTTTATTCATTCATTCTTCAAAAATACATTCCTTCATTCATTCATTCTTCAAATATTCATTCATTCATTCTTCAAATATACATTCCTTCATTCATTCATTCTTCAAATATTCATTCATTCATTAATTCGTTCATACACAAAAAAAGTATGTAGCCTATGTAATATTAAATAAACAAAGTCTGGTAGATGTAAAACACCAACTAAACTCTGTCTCTTTCAATATTTAGAGTCAAAACACAGTGTTAAACCCTTTATTTGCTTGGTAAAGCTACGAGTAAACTTTCAAGTGTTATCTGTTATCCGAAAACAAATACACCAAATAGTCCGCCAAATTTTTTACCAGCTCAAAGAATGATGAAAACGTGTGAGGTGTCGCCTCGTGCAATTAGCGTGGACTCTCTAAAATGGCGCTATTATGAAATATTTCGTATGTGAATAGATTTTTAAGTAGTTAGGCGTAACCCTTAATATTTGACCATTTTTTATTTGCCTGCATATTTCAGCACAATGATTAATGAACAGGTTCTTTTTTTTTTTTGTTTTCTTAAAATGTCTCAATTTGTGATGCAGACACAGTGTAAGTGTTTTCGTTAATGCACATTTGTTAAATGTATTCTTCTATCAACCAAGGTGTGGTCCAAGTGTACAACTCAGGATTGTTGATTTAACATTCTCACTGCCAGACGCTTTCTGGTGCAAGTTTAGATATTTTAACAGTTATTGTAGTGCATACTTTTTAAAGTCCATGAAAACCTTAAAAAAATAAATGAGTTTTATGTTTTCTAAACCTAATTGGGCTCATGAAGATGGGCAACGCCATGCAGTGTTCAATGAGGGATTTTTTGCCAGGACACCACCTTAGTCTACTCTTTTTCGATTTCCAACTGTTGAGGGATCTTTAACATGCACAGCTTGTAGCACATGAGGCATCGGTTCATTATCGACAAGAATCATCAAAAAGACCGTTCATGTGCCTGCATCTGGTCAGTGAAACAATTGACAGACACTATTTGGTGACAAAAATCGCCAACCAAGACTGTTCGCGTGTCTACAAACAGTCGACCAAGACTGTTCGTGTGCCTGCAGCCAATCGCTGACAGTTTTGATAAGATTCTAGTCGGTGACAAAAATCAGCGACCAAGACTGTTCGTGTGTCTACAGTGATATAGATATGTTAATGATGATCTTGACAAGGTGTTAAACTCTATTTAAAGCTTGTTAAATATATCTTAATATTGTCTTAACTAAATCTGTAAAATACACAACATTGTAAAACATAGACACCTTATCATTAATCATCAAATTTAAAGGAACACTACCTCTTAGAATGGACATAACATTTATAGTCAATTAGTGTACATATTCATCAGTTAGACTTACCAGGTACCATGACTAAAGAATATAATCTCTATATAAGATGATATATCCATTAAACTAAATAATTATTGAAATACACTTCTTAGCATGTTTCAAAATTACTTAGTTTAATGAATTATTACTTAGTTTTATAGATTTATTAGATTATAGAGAGATTCTGTTGTATAGTTATGATACCAGGTAAGTCCACTGATGAGCAAACACTCATTTTAATCAGGTTTAATTTCTTGATCATTCTAAGAGGTATTATACCTTTAATATAATCTGACAAATTCAAGTGGATCACAATTGTTAACAAGTTTTTCTCATAAAGGACCCATTTATTTTGTCATTTTTTATCATACATGAGACTCGTCTTACTACACCCTGAAACAACATGCAGTGTGCAATAAGGGAAAGTTTCCACGACAGAGTTGAAAAATCCAGATATACCACTGGAAATCTCGAGCCTCAAGAAAATTGGTAAACCACCTTTTCAAAATAATGTCTTAAATATACCAAATAAAAAGCACTAGTTATGTGGACACTACGAAAGGATACTTTTAGTCTACAATCCCAATAGTAGAGTGGCTTTCAGTGTTCTGAAGTGAGGCAGGGGCAGCGATCTGTTTTGCATACAGAGGGGGAAACATCTTTTGGGGTACTGGTCGAAGGGGGGACAGGAGAAGGGGGTTGGGGTATCGCAGATATTTGGGCAACATGAAATAGGCCTACAATTATCTCTTTACCTATTTTGAACCTACCCAGATAATGCCAGAGATCATCATCGGCCAATTTCCTTATCGATGTATATCACGATTATCGATTGTATTTTTTTTACATTTACAAACTTTCTTTCAAGACCACAAAATTTAAGTCTTGAATTATCTGCATTTGAAAGTTAACATGAGACACTGGCATCTAAAGAAATGACACATATATAAATAATGAATAAAATTCCTAGTATGAGATATTTTTAAAGGAATTATGTAATTTTTGTACATTTCTAGTATTTCTGAAGACTATTTACATATATTCAAGACACAAATCAACCCAAAAAAGGCGCATCTATCCCTTTAAGAAACATAGTTTCAAGCCAATGGAACCCGATGGCCTGACAAAAAAATATCTATCTGATATGGATGAAGCTCATCTTGTCACAGTTTATGACTGAATATCCAAATATCCAATTAAATTTTAAAAATAAATTCTTACCATTACTAATTCTTCAGATAATCCTTTAATCTCTTGGTATTAATAAAATACTAATCAACGTAACCCACCGATAGTCAATTAAAAACCACTAAACACTATAAGTTCACAATAGTCACTAGACCCGAGTATACTTTGTGACAGATAGACCACTAAATATTTAACTACATACTTCACATGTAATATACTCTACTCTACAATGCATGACCAATCTATTAAGAGCTGTAATATATGGATTAAAAGAGGACTCCCTATTGATGAATCAAAGGGGCTGATACACATAAAATAAAGCTTTAGTCTCCTATTTTTGAAGATAAATCATAAAGTTTAGGCACCTGATTCTTTTAGGCAATTCTCCTGATGGAAGGTTAGTCTCCTGATGATGTTTAAAGATTGATGGTTAGTCTTCTGATGATGTTTAAAGATTGATGGTTAGTCTTCTGATGATGTTTAAAGATTGATGGTTAGTCTTCTGATGATGTTTAAAAGTTGAAGGTTGTGTTTCTGATTCTTTTAAGGCTGTCTCCTGATGTTGTTAACAGGTTGAAAGTTAGTCTTCTAGTTTGTGTTTCAAGGTTAGTATCCTAATGATGTTTAAAGGTTGAAGGTTGAAAGTTAGTCTTCTGATGGTGGTTGATGGTTAGTCTTCTGATGATGTTTAAAGGTTATTCTTCTAATGATTTTGAATGGTTATTCTCATGATGGTGTTTGAACGTAGATGTCCTGATGGTGTTTGAAAGTTAGTCTTCTGATGATTTTTAATGGTTAGTTTCCCTCTTGGCTTGATATTAAGGACTACACTGAAACCTTAATCAGTCAATTGCCCACTTTAGCCAGTTTCAAGTGATTGTAAATTTTGTTTTAGATTATTATGACTTTATTGTAAGTTCATATAGGTGTATTTATTGGTGACTCTTCAAGAGTAGCCACGGTGGCACAGTGAGTTAAACACTCACCTGAAGATCCAGGGTTCAATCCCAGTTTAGGTTTAGATAATACCTTCAGATTTTTCAATCCGGTTTTCCCCTGTCAGTGTTTCAGGTAAGAGGGACTGACATGTAAAAGACGTCTGTAAACGTCAATTAACTGAGGCTTACATTTACATCTAGATCTGCTCTTGGCCACAAAAGCCAAAAGTAATACCTAAAAATTTTCTAAAATAACTTTGTTTTAAAATAACTTTGTTCTAAAATAAATACTTTTGTTCTAAAATAACTTTGAAATCTAAAATAACTTTGTTTTAAAATAACTCTGTTCTAAAATACCTTTGTTCAAAAATAACTTTGTTCTAAAATACCTTTTTTTCTAAACTATGTTTGTTCTAAACCACGTTTGTTCTAAAATAACTTTGTTCTAAAATATCTTTGTTCTAAAATATCTTTGTTCTAAAATAACTTTGTTCTTATTAAATAACTTTGTTCTAAATCTAAAACATAACTTTTTTCTAAAATATAACTTTGTTCTAAAGTAACTTTGTTCTAAAATTACTTTGTCTAAAATAAATTTGTTTTGTATAACTTGTATGCTGAAAGTGATTTATCCAGCTCATTATCAAATCTAGTTGAAGATGTATCAGGTATTCCCAGAGAATGCTCATGCCCTAACTCTCTAATTTGGATTAATGAAGACGGGCATTGCATGCATGGTGCAATGAGAGAAATTTTGCCAGAACAGTGGCATAAGCCTTCTGTTTTTCAATTTCCAACTGTTGGGGGATCTTTAACGTGCACAGTCTGTAGCACACGGCCTTTGTTTATTGTCCCATCCGAATGACTTGATGCTTGTGCCATGCCAGTCCCTGCATCACTTAGAAGTGTTTTTTCAATAATTATTTAGTTTAATAGATATATCGTCTTTTATAGAGATTCTATTCTTTAGTCATGGTACCTAGTAAGTCCAACTGATGAATATATACTCTTATTGAACAAGTTTGAGATTTTAAATTTTATGTCCATTCTAAGAGGTAGTATACCTTGTATATGAATCTGCAAATAACATGGTTAGTAAATGAACTGAAGTTTCATCTTTATAGTCTTTATATTTAGTCAGTGGATTATCTCAACACTTTATCTCACATATTTATATAAGATTTGTAGCTTAATGGGACAGATGCCCCATTTTGGTGGTGTTGATTTAAGTCTTGAATATATGTAAATAGTCTTCAGAAGTGCACGAAAATCACACAATTCCTTCAAAACTACCTCAAGCTAGGAAATTCTTTTCCTATTTCTAAATATGTCTTTTCTTTATATGGCAGTGTCTCAAAAAACTCGTCTTAACTTTCAAAAGTGGATAATTCTGGACATACATGGATTTAAAAGCTTAAATGTTGATGGTGAGATGTCAACACTATTACTGATTGGCTTAGCTCAAAAAAAGCTTGTTTCTGAAACTAAGCTACGATTGGTAAAAAAATAGGGCATCTGTCCCTTTAAGCGACCTTTTGGAATCATATTAATTGTGGGAGAAGGAGTGATAAGGAGTTCATTTTAGATGTTTAATGGACAGAAGCCATATTTCTTTTTTTTTTTTGGAAAAATTCTTGAGGTAAACACTGTCCTGTTGCTTATTTTTTAATTTTATAGATTCAAACTTTTGAGCTTTGCTTGCTTGCTAACACAAATATTCATGGTTTGATTCTAATGTAGGTTCTTTCTATGAATTTGTTTATAAAAGGCCTTTAAAAGAGTCAAATAGATAAAACAGATCATGCTTACTCTTTTCAAAACACCTTGGTACTTCTCATTTGAGGAGTATTTGATTAATTGGTGTTTCTAATGAATTATCATGTATTCTTAATCATATCATTATGTTCTTATTGCATATAATTAAGAGTTTTAACAAGTCATAAATGTCCATGTATGATAGTCTAGATAAACAAAAAAAGACTTTTTGATCTTTCCTGATCGGTCACTCATTGGAATTCTGCTGACCATTCTCTTCTAATTTAGTTAAGGCTAGCGCAAAATTTCATTTGTGTCTCCCAGTTGAAAGCTAAGAGCTTTCGAGTGCGCACATGGTAAGGTATTTTTCATTCGAGGAAAAAATTATCAAACACGACAGATAATTTCCTTAACGCCTCGAATGAAAAAAACCTTACGTAAACTCTGCGCACACGAGAGCTAAGAGCTAAGCTGAGAGGCACGAATGAAATTTTGCTCAGCTGGGAGCTCTGGTGTGCACTAGCCTTTAATTATGAATTAATTGTGGACATGTGAGACAAACTGGTATTTTTACAAGTCATTAGAACACCTCTACTTTCTATTCATTTAAGTATTAGCATGTTCATTTTCATAAATAAAAATAAGGGAACCCATCTTTAAAATGATTGTGTTGAATGTCAATAAGAAAATGCAGGGTTAAAACAGGGCGGAGTAGTTTCTATTGTAAATACCATGTTATTTCTGTTGATATATGACTATGTTGAATTCGTATTGTGTGCAGATGCATTTTTATCCAAATAGTGACGGATGTTTCAGCAATACTGGTGGTCTACAGTTAACATCAATCATTCTTTTATCTCCCTTTCTTTACTTGATCTTTTTTATTGGAGGTGGGAATGGTCAGGGTTGAAATTATAACGCCTAACAAATTACTTAGATTAGAATTTTTTGGAATTCCTGGAATTGACATGTTTTCACTCCGTATCCCACATTCCTTATCACATGATGAACCTGTTTTACATGATACATTTTGATCGGTTAAAATGTTACCTTTTGAACAGACATTTGGAAGAAAACTTGTTAGATTACAATGAAGACTAAAAGAAAACCAAAACAAAACAGATACGGCCAATTGTAAACCAATTTTAATTAGATTTGATTGACTCTAAGACAAAAAAAGGAATAGCCTATGCGCTTATTCCTTTTTGAACACCTGATGCCAGTGTTTGATTGAGTTTCTTCACATAGCTTTATTTTCATTGAGTAATTGTAGTACATCAGATTTACTTGATTCTTTCTTTGTATTTGCGAAATATTGGTATTTCCATGGCATAACTCCAGTTTGTGTTTCTAGAAATACAGAGAATTCTTACTTTTCTTTTATGGGAAATGTATTTGCTTTAAAGGGACAGATGCAACATTTTTGTGAACCAGTCATACTTTAATCTCAGAAACAGGAGTCTTTAGCTTAGCCAATCAGTAATAGTGTTCACATTCACCGTCAAAATTTGAGCTTCAAATCCATGTGTGGCTAGAATTATCCGTGTTTGAATATCAAAATGATGACTCCGATACTCTGTGATATATAGAAATGACATATATAGAAATAGAAAGTAAAATTCCTAGTTTGAGATATTTTTAAAGGAATTATGCGATTTTCGTACATTTCTAGTACTTCAGAAGATTATTTACATATTTTCAAAATGAGGCAGCTGTCCCTTTAATTTTTGTCACAATAAAAGTCAAACTAGTAAAGCAAGACAATACTTCAACTGTTTCAATTATAAAGGAAGGTGACATTCATAATGGGGCTTAACAATGATAGGTCTGACACGATGGCTGATGTAGGTTAGGGTAGGTGTTGATTACACATTAACCATTCATACCCCAATTCTTACGTGTAATTTACGTTTTATTTATTTGAATTCTTACAGATTAGGTGTTCTGATTGATAACTTTACGTTCAAATTATCCTCCAGAATCCCATATAATTGTCGCCATGGAGATCAGCGTTCAGCAAGTTTTGTGTAACCCTATCTAGATTAATAGGACAAGGCATTGTTCACCTGCTACAGAAAAAGAAAAACCTTTGCGTCTAATTTGCTTGAAATTTATTACTATTGTGGTGAAAGATGTATTTCATGATCAAGGACAGACTTTGTGTCGAATGCACGAGAGGTCATGTTTGCCCATCCTATTCTTATGTTATTGCATAAACTAGAATTTCCATGGAAACAGAAATATCCTAGAAACGGTAACTGTGTTTCAACGGAGGGGAAAAAGCCAGCTTTAAGCATGTGTTTCCACTGAGGCTTTAAGCTAGCTTTTGTGTGTTTCCACTGAGGCTTTATGCTAGCTATTGTGTGTTTCCACTGAGGCTTTATGCTAGCTATTGTGTGTTTCCACTGAGGCTTTATGCTAGCTATTGTGTGTATCCACTGAGGCTTATGCTAGCTATTGTGTGTTTCCACTGAGGCTTTATGCTAGCTATTGTGTGTTTCCACTGAGGCTTTATGCTAGCTTTCGTGTGTTTCCACTAGGCAAATTGCCGAACCGCTACAGTTTGGGAACTGAAAACCTCTTTTAGCGATTAATGAGGGATCGAATGAAAGCTAGCTTAACGCTTTTTCTCATTTGGCAGTAGGGGGCATACTGGTCTTTCCGTTCTATTGCATTTCTTACTTGTCTAAATGATAGTCTTGAACATCACGAGTTGTCAATAATGTTGAGCTTTACAATTCTCAGTGGAAACGTAGTAAAGATCCTAGAATATCCTACTGCTAAGATCATTTTGAGAATATGCAGCCCGATCTCCGAGCTTGTAAGCTTGGAACTTTGCCTTATGTCTCAAAAATTTCGAGGCTGACTATCAGTTTTCAGTATGCCTCCTTTTGCCAAACAAAATAAAGCTGACTTTTTCATTAACACTGAGTAAAAAGGAAAAGGGAGGTTTTTGGTCAGTTCGTCAATTTTCCCAGAAGAAACATACAAAGGCTAAGACGATTCATCAATTTAAGATACTCTGTGATATATAGAAAAGACATATATAGAAATAGTGAGTAAAATTCGTAGTTTGAACTAATTTTAAAGGAAATATGCGATTTTCATACATTTGTAGTAATTCTGAAGACTATTTACATATATTCAAGACTAAATTCAACCTCCCAAAATGGCACACCCCAGTTACACCTAGCAATGTTATCTTTATGAGATTCAGGAGCAGTTGCAGTAATGAAAATGTAAATTGTGCAGTATAAAATCAGTCATCAGTAAGTGATTTATATCATCACTTTATAACATGATGTAGTCACTGTAAGTGATAAGTGTAATACAAGATATAACATGACACTTGACCTCAACTGACCTTTGACATCTCTAATTAGTAGCCTTCTGCTATAGTCACAGATTTGGTGACAACCATATTAACATACATAGACAATATTTTTGATGTCAAACTTAGTATCATTATAAATCAGTCTAATTAAAATGAGACCAAACTTTTGATCTTTTTATTTTTAATATAACCACTTCAGATAGGGTCTAAAGACAGGCCTATTGAACATCCATCTGTTTGATATTACCAATCACATTTCTGCCCTCTCTAACGATGGGATTTTGTGGCACAAAAAAAACATGCATTTAATGTCTAATTCTTCTCAGAACATACCTTTTGCTTGCATCACAAAATCAAAGCAATTGGAGAGGGCTGGAAGATCATTCTTCTGTTCGTTAAGGTCTTGTTCAGATACAATATGCTTCTCTCCTTTGTGATGCCCTTTTATATGTACACTTAGTTTCAAGTTTTTACAGTAGAAAAACGACATTTACACTTAGCTCAGACAGGATTAAAAGCTTATAAACTAAATACAAACTGAAAATAATGACACTTAAGCTCATGACAGAATCAAAAACTGATGTCTGTACCAAGAATTGAGCTCATGACAGAATTAAAAGCCCATGACTGTATCAAGCTCATGACAGTATCAAGAGCCCATGACTGTACCAAGAATTGAGCTCATGACAGAATTAAAAACTGATGTCTGTACCAAGAATTGAGCTCATGACAGAATAAAAAGATCACGACTGTACCAAAAAATAATGAAATTGTAGCGCTGACAGAATTAAAAGCTCATGACTGTATCCAAAAAAAATGAAATTTAAGCTCAGACAAAATGAGGAAAATTAAGCTCATTAAAATATAACTTTGTTAGAAATAGTGAAGCTTAAAGGTGTCACTACCATTGATGTAGGCTTTCATGCACAAAATTTTAAAAAAAACAGGATTTGTAGAAAGAAAAATTAAGTTCCCTTGCCACTGATGTACATGTTCGAGAATTTTTTTTTATACAATTGGGTCATTGAAAGAAAATATTTATATTTTGTCTATCAAGTTGTTTTGAAGGGTCATAGTTGTAGGTCTTCAAAGTTGAAAGGCCAGTCTGTCAGTTTGACAAATAATTAGCATTTCTCTCAAACCATGTCAACATTTTCAATTACATTTTAACACTTGTCATTTTAGACATTTATAAATTGTTTCTAATTCTCACTACATTTATTACATACTCCATACTTGTTGGTAGTGTCATAGCAAGGAGGGGGGGGGGGGTGTTTTGATATCCAGGTGTGCCTTTCTGGATCTTTACTGGTCCTGGTGGGGAGGTCAGAGGGCCTATCCCTAGAAAATTTCTAATGTGTGAAGGCGAAGAATACATCTTACGCAGTTTTTGAAGAGAAAGTACAATAAATTTTGGATTTCAGAAGTACTAGAAATGTACAAAAATCCCATAATTCCTTCAAAAATATCTCAAACTAAGAATTTTTTATATATGATAGTGTCTCAAGAAAAGACAATTGGTGTTGTAAACAAATGCTGATAATTCTGTATACACATGTATTTGAAGCTCAAATTTCCATGGTGAGCCGTGAACACTATTACTAATTGGCTTACCAAAAAAAATTCCTGTTTCTGAGACTAAGGTATGATTGCTAATAAGAAATGGCGCATCTGTCCCTTTAATCCCTCCACAACTTGAAGTTAACACCTCTTTTTAGTACTTATATCTTTTCAACTTGAATATAGCACCTCAACTGCAGAGAAGTTAACACCTCTGTTTTCTTAAAACCTCGCAGGACCATCACTTTAATTTAATATCAGTGAAAGTGTGTGAAGTGAATGAATTAGAGTCCTGCAGTGTTTTAAGTGGTAGATTAAACAGCGTTAATTGAGACCTAACATGTCTTTAATTAAACACACTTGGGTGAGTGTTACTCCATAAATTCCAGATTCCACATCATTCATAAATCACTCTAGTTTTTATACACCCACATAATGAGGTCGTATATTGTTTTTGCCCCTGTCCGTTCGTCCATCCATCCATCCATCCATCGCATATATTTTCGATTGAAATACTTTTCAAAATGGCAGAATAGATTTGGAAGTTCTCTTCCAGGGATCTCACTGAAGTTGAGTTAGATGATAAATACAGTGGCACCAAATTTTGAAAATGTGATTCTTTACATCTACATTAACTATTGTTTTATAACTGGATATATGTGTAATTTTGGACATGAATTCAATTTTTCTGTGACGTGGTTTGAATCGATCTTCACGCACAACTATCATAATAGGCCTACTCATCTTCGTACAACAAACAAAACACAAAGAGCGTTTATTTTGAATTCATTATCTGCCTAGTTAAAAACATAATTAATATGACTGTGAATGATTCAGACCAGAACCTTATCTTTTGACATTTTCTGGCAGACTGATAAGAGCATGAGTCTCCACAATTAGTCCAGCCAAAGATTTAAATTAACAAATGAAAAAATGAAATTAATGGAGTTTTATGTCCAACATCTTTTTCACCTAATTGGGCTAATGAAGACAGGCAACGCGATGTTGTGTGCAATGAGAGAAATTTTGCCAGGACAGCAGCATCAGTCTACTCATTTTTGATTTCCAACTGTCAAAAGATCTATAACGCACACACGGTTTATTATCCCACCCAAACAACTAGACACTTTTTCCATGTCAGCCCCTCTTACCTGCATCACCGACAGGGGGGAAACTAGGTTGAAAAATCCAAAGGCATTATCTCGACCTATGCTGGGATTGAAAAAAAGTTGGTTTCAAAGAATCTATAGGCCTAATCCCAAAGATTTCTACAGACTGTGCCTTTTAAAGATCATTCCAACTTTGGAAAAGTAAGTCAAGTTGAAGTACACAGGTTAAAAAAAATGGTACGCCCTTCCTTTCTCTAGTTGACCTCTGACCCTCTCAGTTTCAGGTGGTTTGAAAACAGAGTTGGCATTTTTATCACTGAACATCATTTCCTTTCAATTTATCACCTTTCTGTGGTAGTTTATTGTGCTACTTATACCCCATGCTGCTCTCATTATCACCATGCTAGGAGCCTGGCTTATCTCCCCTTATCATACCTTATCCACCTCCTAAACTAGAAAGTTGAAATAGAAGAGATAGCCTTAATAACAAGACTTGATTTATTTAAAAAATATCTAGTTCTAATTTATGGTAAAATATTTATTAATCTTTCAATAGACTCTTGTATTGTGTATAAAACAAGTCGGTCATGGGTTTGACATAAAATTTTACCCCATTGTACACTATAAGGTCAATTAAATGTGAGGTGAAAATCCATTTATTTCCTCCAAAACGCCTTTCTGCTATTGTGTTGACTGACTTAAGAAAATCTAGTAGCCTTCAAAACTAATGATAATTTATTAATGTTAAATTAGGTTTTCAGACACTGAAAGCAAAGTTCATCGCAAATTATGTCCTCCATTGATGGCGACGTCATAGGAACGAATTGCCTATGTGACATCACTGAACACCCGATCAGCAGCAAGAAAATGTAAATTCTGATTTTAATGATGTAAAAGAAGGATGATGATGGTGATTTTACTGCAGTGACACCATGTTACTTTTGTTTGATAGCATTATGAGCCTCATTCTGAATTCAATATGGCCGAAGCATGAATAAAGTCTATCATAATTCAGTCTGTTACACAAGGTTTTTAATAAAAGCCACAGAGTGCAGTTGTCAGACAAGTCTGGCTAGCCTGGATATAAACCTGGTCATCTCAAACTAAAGCCATCACGATATCAGGTGAAGGGCTTCATACACCATCATTGGTGGTAGATTTATGACTTCCCTCGACAGTTGGAAGTCTAAAAAGAGCAGGCTAATGCTGCTGTCCTAGCAAAATCTCTCTCATGGCACCTTGTATGGTGGTGCCCGTCTTCATTTTCTAGTTTTCCTCAGGTCTGACTTTGACCTAGTACTTTTTATAAAAATAGTGGCAGTCCAGTGTGACAGAGATATTATGGGCAAAAGCTTACCTTGAATAGACCACCATCAGCAGCACCATCAGCAGCACCATCAGCTGTTAGAACTTCAACTTTCTTTAAGGTTTCAAACAAAAACCTGACTTTACTAAAAACCTTCAAACCATAATTTCAGTTGAATTAAGCAGTTGTATTATAACCTACAAATGATTCGAGGTTTTAAACAAAACCTGACAGAACCTATCAGGTCAAATTTGTTTGCTCAATTGTAGCATACCTGACTGGCAAAATATTTCTAATTTTTTATGTGTATCGGGGGCATCAATTTGCACCATTCAAATTTTCAATCTGACGTCTGTGGTTCCTGCATTTCAACCAAAACAAAGTGTTTGATAATGTCACTAATCGCGAAGGGCCTTATGTGATTAAGCATATTTTACGATAAGTGACGTCACCAAAATCTTATTTTTTGTGGAATTGCAGAAACCACAGACGTCTGATTGAAAATTGGAATGATTCAAATTGATGATATCAGTGTCCCTGATACACATAAATATTTTTAGAAAACCTCTTTACAATAACAAAAATTTAAACTTTTATGTTTAGAAAGGAAATGAAGGATTACTACGGATTAGATTAAGAATTTGGAATATTTATTATAATTCCAGACGTTCTGGTTTTAATTTTGACAATGTAGGAGTGTTTAATTGGTTAATATAGTAGAATTTGGGTTAACGAAAAAATTATCTTATTAATGTCAAATGGTAAGAATTGGTGCCAAAATATAGTTCCTGGCATTGAATTATTGTTATTACTGTGTCAAGTCTAATAATGTCTACTATTTTTGGTAGAGTTGATTAGAAGTCTTTTTGAAACTGTAAAATCATTACTATAGACCTTTTTAACGCCTTGTTTTTGAGACACTGAAAACGAGGTTCTTAAAGCAAATAACGGCATCCATTGATAAGATGGTGACGTCATATGAATGAAAAGCCTATGTGACTTCGATAAAAATCCTATCGACAGGGAGAAAATCAACTTAAAACTACCCCTTTCTTAGAAATGTGTGAAGGTAAAATTCATCTGAAAGTATCATTAAATAGCTTGATCAATTCTGATATTAATGATATAAAATATGATTAGGTTTGTGTTAGTAGGATTGGAGAAGGAGGCTTTAAAGACGTCAAGGTGACTATTTTTCTGTTACCATCATTTGCATGTGTACAAATTATACACAAGAATTTCTGAATATACACATATTATGTGCAATATGAAATTTGATGCCAACTCAATGATTAATAACCAAGGCAATACCAAACAGTGTGTAACTAGAGTGGCATAGCTTTACATTGGAAAGCCAGAAGCACATGAAGCATCAGTTCCAAATTGCAAAGTTTACATTACACCAATTCATTCTGAGAACTGTTCCAAGACCACTGCTTCGAGGACATTTGTCTGTTAACATACGCAAAATTCGTCCTTGCCTTTTTCAGAAACGGATAATTTTTGTCATGTAGAAGGAGTAAAAGAAAAATCGAAATTGTTTTGTCCAATACACAAGTCAGACTAAACAACAAATGTAACAGATAGTGAAGTAAAAACTGCAGACTTGTTACAATTAGGTTGAAATAAGAATAACAGTTATAAATGCTAGATGAAAAGGAAGGTTGAAACAGGGTAATTTGATTCTGGTATTTCTAACTGAGCTATCAAAACACAAACATTGTTCTTATAAATAGCTAGGTCTATTTCCTCCAGAAAAAAAAAAAACTCAACAAGAAATTCAGCAGTTAATTTAGTCATTGATGCCATATTTCAAAGGTGGCCATTTTGAATATAACGGAATGAAATAAAATGTATCTAACTTTTCTGAAGGGGAACAACACCACGTAGTGAGCAATGAGGGTAACTTTGGCATAAGCCTACTGTAATCAAAGGCCAGGGATTTCTATGAGATTCTATAGCACAGTCGGTTAGAAGTTTGGTTCTTTCCATGACTTCATTTGCTTGGTTACATCGAGCTAATGGCAGCTATGGGTTCCAAGGTTTGATCAAGGATCAGCTGGTAGAGAAGATGCTTGTAAAATAATAGGGCTGCAATGATTCTTGAAGTTACGATTTCATACACTATGCGATACTCATCCAACCATACAATTTATCACGACTCATTTATTAGAGAAGGCAAGAGAAAAAATAGTAGAAATTTGTATAATTACTAACAATGTTGTCACTATTAAGCACTTGAGAACGTTTAGAAGTAAGGAATTGTGAAAAAAATCTCAATTTTTAAAGTCAGAAAGGATATTTTGCAAATTTTGAATTAAAAATCATACTTGGAAAATGAAAACATGACATAATTTCTTATACACACAAGAATTCTGTGTCATTTGTTATTAAAGGGGGGTAAGAGTTAATGGTACTGATACATCACATACAATTTTTATGACAAACTTTACTTAATTTGACACTAACAAATAAGGAAACCCATCTTTAAACACTACACACTACAAATATATTAAAATGTCTTTAATCGTGTCACAAAGAAATATTTACAGTAAATTTGAAAAATGTTACAACACGATCCTTGAGGGTTTTTTTTAGACCACCCATAGCAGAAATAATATTACTTTTCAAAACTATGATAATACAAATAAATATAACTAAATTTTGAGTTTAAAGGGATAGGTACACTGTTTTTTTTTGGACCAATCATACTTTAGGAATTTTTTACCAAAGCCAATCAGTAATAGTGTTCACATCTCAACATGGAAATCTCAGCCTTCAAATCCATGTGTGTCCAGAATTATCTGAGTTTGAATGTTAAAATGACGACTCATCAATTAAAGATACTCTGTTATATATAGAAAAGACATATATAGAAATAGAAAGTGAAATTCCTAGTTTGAATGATTTTCGTACATTTCTAGTTCAAATATTTTATGCTGGACTGCAAAGCACCTGATTACCGTCAAAAATTACCCCTTGACGACAACCCCAGGTTGAAAAGCCCTGCCCTAAACCAATTGGTAAAGAATTTATCAACTAACACCATGAAAATGAAAATCGGTCATGATGGCAGACAGTTCTACTTTCGGTTGTTTAAAAGTGATCAAAGCTATTCTGTTACTGTTGTAGTTGTTTTAACAACATGTTAGATTCAATTTCTACATCCAAATGAAAGATGGCGGTATTTGATGCCTTTTGAAGAGCTGAAATATTTTGTTAACCTTGGTGTGAGGTTCTAGCTATATCAGCTTGTAAATTTATCTAGGCCCACCCTTGACAACAAAACTAAACTTTAAAGAGACAGTTTCACCATTTAAGATGTTTTATTTGAATCTTGAATGTAAGCAGTCTTCAGAAGTACTAGAAATGGATAGCATCAATTTGCACCATTCCAATTTTCCAGCATCTGCAATTCCACTAAAACTAAGTGTTTGACAAATCACAAAATATGCTTTATCACATAAGGTCCTTAGGGATTATTGACGTCATCAAACGCTTAGTTTTAATGGAATTGCAGGAACATCTGAATGAAAATTGGAATGGTGCAATTTGATACTGTCAGTGTCCCCGATATACATAAAAATTAAGAAAATCTCTTTACAATCTCTTTAACATTTCCCATTTTGAATTTACCTACAAAAACATAAGCAAAAACTGCCCATGAGAATCAACAAGAGAATCTCCTCAGAGGTAGATATTGTAAGTGTTTACTGATTTGCAGGGAAACCTTACATTGGATCTTGTTCTAAAAAGTGAAATTGAACTCTTATCAGCTGATATAGTATATATTTAGACAGCCATATCCATTTTAAGTGAAGTTTATTTTTTTTCAACAAAATCAGCATTAACTCTCCGGCAAGCTGTAAACACTAAAACAAGCACAACATTGATTAGAATATGTTGTTGGTTTATTTTAGAAAACATGTGTTGAAAACCCTAGTTAATCCTCAAAAGTTTATTTTCACTTTCTAAAATCTCATTAATAAAGCCCAAATTTAACAAAATGAAAGACAACACCAAAACAAAAGCCAGAGAAAGGTCAGGTCATGGTATTAATTTATTCAAGATGGTTTATCCGAAGCTCGATGTAAAGTTCTTTAGAAAAGGTTTGCAGACAATCCTCACTTGTTTCTTGCTAACATTAACCTGTCTGATTCCAATAGCTGGCGCTTTTGTGGGTAACCAGCCCAGTGTCGTCTGCCAACCTCAATCTGATGGTTAATCCAACTTATAATGGGTTCAGAAGACAAAAGTTAAGGCTGCTTAACTATCAACCATTCTTCAAGCCTGGTTTTCTGTTTTTTGGTGAGCGTTCAGACAGACACAAAGGGTTAAGCCAGCTTTGACTTACCTCAAAAGTTATCGTGAAGTTCAGAGCTCATAATACAATTACGGTTGCACATTATGACATAGGTAATAATGGACGGAATTTGTTTAGAAAAATGTGCACGCACAGACATGACGTATCCGGCTTAATGTTAGCCAGTAGCGTTCAGACGGCCAGTCTTAGCTGGCTTAGCTAATCCAAGCTAGGTTTTAAGCCACCTCTTTTTTATATATGTACAAGAGTTAATCTCTGCTGAACTGAAGAAAGGTTTTGCTGGTGCCCAGGTCCCATGGATCCCACCCTAACGAGTGGTGGTGTCAGCCTGCCGAGACTGGGAGTACAAGTAAGGGGTAGATTGACTCAATGGGTGACTGCAATTATATTTGAGATTTATATATAAAAGGTTTCTTACCTTCAATAAAATAATTGAAAAAAACTTGATCCAAATCTGAAAGTACAAAATTAAAAAACAAATTAGACACCTACTACCACTGAAATTGTGCTCGTCAACTTAACTGTCCGTAAATTTCCTTTAACATAATAAAATCACATAAAATTAAGCCAGACTCTTTTGATCTGAATTTGAGCCATTCTTTTGGCAAAAAAAAACATATTACATAGAGGTTTTCTAAATTTTGTATGTGTATTGGTGACACTGATAGTATCAATTTGTAACATACCAATTTTCAGTCAGACATCTAAGTTTCCTGCAATTCCAATAAAACTAAGTGTTTGATGACGTCAATAATTGCAAAATATGCTTTATCACATACAGTCTTTGCCTTCGTCGCGTCAAGAACTGCAGGAATTGCAGGAACCACAGACGTCTGATCAAAAATTGGAATGGTCCCTGATACACATAAAAAATTTAGAAAACCTCTTTACAATCCCTTTAAGCATGCAAATTTGCAAACTTTTGCTTGGATTATCAAGTCTCCAAAAAGATGCGAACATATAAAATCACATACACAAAGATCCTGATCTTAAACAGTTCTGACCTCAGAAATTCCTCCACAAACTCATGTACAATAATTTATATGTGCCTGATATTAATCTTCCTTAGTTATTGAGGCAGAAAAACTTGACATTACCATCTGAATAGAGAAACCAATAAGGGATTATAATAAGCCTTTTGTCAACAAACATGAATTTTTGAACTCAAGAAATCTATACAGATTTGTTGTGGAATATTTCAAATTAATTATTTCTTATTAACCAATACCTTATGTTGCAGTTTTTTTTAAAATAAAAACTTGGGTTCAACATTAATTGGTATTTTGGACAGTGGCGGAGCAACCTCTCAAGACTGGGGATAGATTTAGGCCTTGAATGTCTTTTAATAGTCTTAAGAATTACTAAAACGCACGAAAATTACATAATCCCTTCAAATATACCTTAAACTAGAAATTTCACTGTCTATTTCTTTATATATGTGTTTTCTATATATGGCATAGTCTCAATAAAATTCAATAATTTTTAACTTTCAAACATGAATAATTATGGATACATATGGAATTGAAGGCTCAAATTTAGACGCTGAGCTGTGAACACTATTACTGGTTATGTAAGCTAAAAAATTCCTTTTTCTGAAACTAAGGTATGATTGGTCGCACAAACGAAGGTGAAGGTGTTCCTTTAATTGGGAGACAAACTATCCAGACTGTACCAAAATCAGGTTTTGAAATTGTTGAAACAAAAGTGAGGATAAAATTTTGTGTGCAATCCATTTTTCAAGGGGGGGGGGGGGGGGAACAAATGCCCCTCCTGTACCCACCCTGGCACCGCCACAAACTTTGAAACTGTTATGAATAGTTCTGGGGTTATAATCAGCTACATAATTCACTCTTCAGTCTGTGAGACCAAATTTGAAATGCTAGGCGAAAAGCACCATACTAAGCCACAGAAGCATTGGCATGGAATTAATATTAACTTGAGCTTCAAACTCACAGAATCAACACCTCTAGCAGTCATCATTAACTACTGAACAAGCTGCTTTGGAGGAGAACAACTGAACAAAATGTCTCAAATTCTTAATATTTCAGTAAAAAAATTACACTTCTGCCAAAATCTTTTTAGACGGAATATTCACAAACTTTTTATTTGCTTGGGATTTGGCATTGAGGCAAGCAAATAATTTACCAATTATGCTAATTTTCACAGCTTTTTGACAATAGGAGATAAAAATGGTACATTATTGCTCTGAGGCAGCCATTTTAATTCAGCTGTTGGCTTGATAAAGGCGGGAAATTTATGCATTTTCTGACTGGCCTTGACATTAGTGTATTTTGGACATTCCCGCCTTATCTGTAATTTGACATCTCTCTTACATTTCCCTTATCTGAAATTTATTTTTATGTTTCCCATTCGGTGCCAACTGGATGGAATGTTGGGCTGAATGATAATAATAGAATTATAAAAACTTGGTACTGATAAAGTTTGATAAAATGGCGCGTTTGACATATTGTAATGTCAAAAATTTAATTTTTATTATTCTGTAAGGAGTTGTTTCAATGTTTTTTGCTAAAATTTAGGAGTTCGTCTTGTGCTAACAAAGGTTTTATAAAGTTAAAATAGAAATAATGTTGTGAAGAAAATTGTTAACTTGTGATTAAAGGGATTGAAGCGACTTCTTTCGGACCAATTATACTTTAGTCTCAGAAACGAGAATTTTTTAGCTAAGCCAATTAGTAATAGTGTTCACAGCTCACCATCAAAATTTAAGCCTTCAAATCCATGTGTGTCCAGAATAATCTGCCTTTGAAAGTTAAAATGACCACTTGTCAATTTAAGATACTCTGTGATATATAGAAAAGACATCTATAAAAACAGAAAGTGAAATTCCTACTTTGAAGTATTTTTAAAGGAATTATTCTATTTTCATACATTTCTAGTACTTCTGAAAACTATTTACACATATTCAAGACCCTATGTGCCTAGGCCTATATCAGACAATGGGTAAAAGTCTGTTTTATTTGGATAAGTTCTTTAAGTTCAAGAAGGTCTCATGTGAAAGTACAGTGAGGTCTCCAACTTTCAACACCAACTCATCTGCTATGCCATGCCTTTGGTACATTTCAACGTTTGGGTCTACTGACATGATTGTTTTCATTGGAGACCGTCTATTTGATACAATGACGTTAATGAATAACAGCGTCATTGATTAAAATTACTACGCCTTATGTTTTGGTGATGAGGCAACGGCGTTTATGGTGATATAAATGCCACACAAATTTGCATCAGTCCAATAGACAAAACAATAGTTAATGTAACTACGCAAAAAAAATCTTCAACAGATAATGCTCACAAAAATAAATGTGGCAAAACATGCAATTAATTTGACGTAGATTCAGAAAGGAAGTAGCTATTTTTCACGTCTGCTCAGGGATTAGATAGGATTTTTCAGGATTAACCTCTATTATATCAACTTGTTTTCCTGTTTTACCATCATATTTATATAGATTAGGTCTTCCTAATTACAGACACAAATGGATGTTTTTCCTTCCAAGGACATCTTAAGCCTCAAAACAAATTCGCTTCAGCTCGTAAGAAAATCTGAAGAAAATCTTTATCTCATGTAGGACAATATAGGAATTCCCCCCCCCCTAGAAAAGTGCTGTGCATCCCCAATTGCTCCCCACTTTATTTTCAAGCTTTATGTCTAGCTTTTTTCTCCAAAATATGTGTCAGAATGCACAGAATCAATTCATTTTTTCTAAATTTTCTTGAGAGAACCCTTTAAGACAATCTATGACACCACCACAGAGTAGCCAAATTTGAATTTCGCCTCAACAATCTCGAAACAGTTCTCAGAACGGACTAGATATATTGGTGAAGTGTAACCTTTTCCCGCCCAATTTTGTCAAAATTCAATGCAGTTGTTGATTACATTCAGATGTCTTTCATTACATCAGGGTGATGACAAGGATTAATTTTAACTTCTTCAAGAAGAGTTCCACAGATAACTGTGCCCAGAATTACTCTTTTCATTTACACTTCAACTGAAGAACTGATATCAGACAACTTGAGTTTACTGTAATGTAAATGGGCACATTTTTTTTGGTAAATGCTCCATTTCAAATTCCTGCGAATGGCTTTCTTTCATGCAAATGCCTATGTTGTGGTAATATGGGCAATATTTCATTTAATATTAAAAAAGTGACAGGATATATGTTTTGTCTGAAATGAATTTCAAATTAGTTACAGAAACTATCAAAAGAATGAAGAGTTCTAATCTAAAATCAATAGCAAATGACATCCAATGACTTTCCTGTACGAGGACAGCAGTCCATTGGAAACTATACTTATCAAAGACCTGTACATATGTCAGAAAATTTCTACATGAATAACTCATAATTATACTTATAATTAGCTTCGTCATTTCGCCTTTGTATACAGAGGTGCCCCCTAGGGTCTAATTTCCTTTATCTATAATTAACACGATCTTATCTGACCCAGGGGTATTATTAAATAGCCGCCGGTCAGCGAGGATTAGTAAAGAGATGGACAAGATATACTCATAAGATAGTAATCTTTCTTGTCGATTAACAATCTGATTGAAGAGCTCTGACAAGAAAGATAACTCTGTGTAACTAGGGTTAATTTAATTGTCAATAACAACAGGTAACTAGGGTCAAAGGTTAATCCTTTCAATTAAAGAAATAATTTCTTTAGAAAAACAGGAAGTCTAGCTGTTTCTGTTGCCTTGTGGTTAATGATGGCGTTTTAAAATATCCATATTGGCAGTACTGACATCCATCAAAGTGGTCTGGGCCTTGAAGAAAGAAAGGAACAACTATATTTTACAAGGATAACAACTTCGGCAATTGGCAATGATCTTTCCTGGAATATCTGTACCCATTTATAGCTGGGTTGACTGGATTTATGAGAGAAGATGACTTATTCAAGGTTTTCAGACTTTCACATGCCGATTGAGATCGGAACCCAAATGACGTCAAGTAAAGAACCAATGCTCTAACTGACTGTGCTATAGAATCTTTTGATGGTGTACCATGCTTTATACCACACTAAACTACAACAGCTCATCATTTAGACTTTCAAGGTACCATGACTAAAGAATAGAAACTCTATATAAGACGATATATCTATTTAAAACTAAGTAATTATGAAAAACGCTTCTAAGCAAGTTTTAAAATTACTTAGTTTAATGAATTATTACTTAGTTTTATAGATTTATTAGATTATAGAGAGATTCTGTTGTATAGTTATGATACCAGGTAAGTTCACTGATGAACAAAGACTCATTTTAACCAAGTTTAGAAATTTCAATTTTTTGATCATCCTAAGAGGTACCTGTAATATACCTCTACAGTCTAAGTGGTAGTATGCCTTTAAAGTCTAAGTGGTAGTATGCCTTTAATCAATGTATATAGAATGTCTAATCCACAACCTAAGTTTCTGACAATTCTTAATAATATGTCATCACTTGTGACCTAAATAAAATGACACGATGAGCTAAACTACGTAATTCGGACTCTCAGTCAGACAATTTCCAGATTAAAGTAAATCCCTTAGATTATTAAATGCCACTCGAAGGAAAAAATCAACGAGGACAAAAACTTCATTAAAAGTGTATTATTAGACGTCTGGGAACTCGCTGGAAGTAATAGTCTACAATTAGCCTCTAACGTCCAGTTAACTCTAATCTGAGGTATATAGGGAAATCATGATATTGGTTTGTTAAGGTCTGTCAGATTTTTGATTTCAATATTAGTAAGAAATCTGGAAATCTTTTGACATCTTATCAAATAAGTTCTGACTTAAAGAAACAAAGGCAATTACTCAAAAGACATTCATCGAAAAATCGTCAAATTTGAACTTGACCAAGATCAAATCAGTATAAATGATCACACCAAATCTTATTAACATCAGATAAAAACTGTAGTCTCTATTGTGTTCACAAGCCAATTGTGGACCGACAAACTGTTCGACAGACAGCAATTTGGGAGTACAACCAAAGGGACTGGTTGGACCAAGTCTACAGGCCACACCCTTAAGGGCACCCGATCACTAGAAAAAATACAAAATTATACAAAAATGTACCAAAGAAAGTATCTGAAAGTTTAACACACAATATAAAATGGTTCATAACTTATGCCAGGGCCCTACAAAGGGCATGAAATTGACATACAGAGAGGTCTCAGAATGCATATGTTAAAAAAATATTCCCAACGGAGGGGTTCCAGCCCACTTAAGTCTGTGGGCTCAGAATTATTTAGTTGAGCGAAGGAATAAATGAGTTTTTCAAAAATGCATCAGACACATTACATCTTAAAGGGACAGATGCATAATTTTTATTGGCCAATCATACTTTAGTCTCAGAAACATGAATTTTATTAGCTAAGCCAATCAGCTCACTGTCAAAATTTGAGCCTTCAAATCCATGTGTGTCCAGAATTATCTGCGTTTGAATGTTAAAATGACAACTCATGAAGTAAAGATACTCTGTGATATATAGAAAAGACATATTTAAAAATGGTGCGTTAAATTTCTACTTTGAAATATTTAAGGATTTAAGGATTTTTAGTACTTCTGTAGATTCTTATTTACATATAAAAACCCCAAAATGGTGCACTCGTCCCTTTAATTTGCTCTGGGTATACTGGATCCATGGCAAATCCTAGTCAAAACAAGAAATATTTAACAGCCAATTCAATATTCAGAACTATTTTATAATTCAAAAACCAGACATAATTGAAAAATTTGGTTATGACAATTCTATGATTCAAGCCTTTTGGCTTTCCTTTCAGTTATTTGTCACATTCACTGGAAATAGCTGTCTACTTAAATTCTCAGACGTCCAGTTGATTTTAATTCCACACTATTATTGTCAATATAATTAGACCCTGAGGTCTGCGTTGAACAAATAGTCTATTTCATTTCCGAAATTCTTTTTACCCTTGATATATCTTCTTTCTAAAACCTGTGATTTATGTTAGTACAGATCTGTAGCCATTTTGTTTATATTGATTCTTGTGGTAGAACCAAATCCTCTTTGATTTTCAAAAGCTTTAGTACAGGAAAGCAGCTACTCTCTGACTACAATGTTTTCTGAATTGAATTTTGCCAATCATTTTCATATGAAATATCGACTACAAAATACTAGTGAGAGTCTTAGGGCCATATGCAGTGCTCGTACTTTACCTAAACTTTGACTAAAGTAAGACTAAAGTTAGACTTAAGTGGAATTTTAGTTATGCACCGGTCGATCTTTACATGCTTAAATTTGACTATCAAATGTAGAAAATGAAAGCCTTAATCCTATCTTTGTAAAGTTCGAATTTAGTCAATGTAAGAGCGCTGCATACGGCCCTTAGATTGTCTTTGGGTTGATGAAAATGTTAACCAGGATTTTACAGAGGTGGGTTTTCAGGTAGAAAGTAGACTAGGTCATTTTGACGTAAATTTTCTGGAAGGAAAGTGTGTCTATTTTAAATGTAAAATCAGTGAACTTTATGTTTCTATGGACCCGAAGACATTCAAAGAGAAATGGTTGAAAATTTTATTTTGAATATTTATGAAATGAGAGAAAAAATTGGATTCATAGCTTATTGTAGTCAGACAGTAGATTGGAGCTACCTCAGGTGGTAAGCAAGTTGTGGTATCCAGAATAACCCCTTTGACACTACCATACCTTCCTCAGGTGGAACTTGACAAACTTGAGGTATTTCCAATGACCTGACATTGTGAAGATAATGAATTGTAAAATTGGTTGAACTCATTTATATACTTATCAAAGAATTCTGACTTCTGACAGAAAAATGTTGTTTGTGTTGGCCAGCTTGAGTCTGTCAGGTCAGAAGAAAATGATGAATGTAAAAACAACAATTTGGGTGATCTTTTAATCTCCACACCATTTTAAAAATGTTGTTAATTAATGTTTGTAAATAGCCATTACTGACCAGTCACCATTTATCTGCCATCTTGAATTATCAGACAAACTCATGATGTTTGTAAGGACCATGCTATGGGATCAAAAGACTTTGTGGTCTTTTGGATCCATTTTGGAATCTGGAGTAGTTCAGATGCTGCTACTAGACTTTAAAGCTTATTTAAAATTTATTTGCCAAACAACAAGGAGCAGATATTTTGAATTCATTTCATTGCATTTGAGGCAGAAAAAAAAACACACCTAGTTTCAAAAGTTCCTTCCTTTTTCTTAGACCGAAACATCTGTCTCTATTCCAGCCTCTGAAAGCTATTTGGAAAGATTTCAGCTGGTGTAGAGACAGAAAAAATAGGCTGTATTTAATGAGGACATTCCACATCTCTGCAGGTACAGGTTTTTTAACCTATTTAGATACCTGCGATCTGCAAAATCCAGATATATTTGGAAAGATGAATATTTTTGCCCTACAGCATTTAGGTCAATTTTTGACGAAACTGATAGGACATTTAAAACTGCTTGCGCAACCACAAGTCCGAAGGTCACAGAATCACGTGATACTAACAAAACGAAAGTAACGGTGATGCCCAACACTAATTTACAATCATCGTAAAGGTATTTCAATATTATGTTAGAAAAAACACATCTTTGGAGGTGTAGAAAATCCCCATTTAACATTATTTTTTTTCTTCAGACTCTACTGCCACAGACAACTGTCAAATTATCCATCAGAGGCTGGAATAGAGGCAGATGTTTCAGACTACCTTTTTCCCAGAACTTAATTCTTTTTATTCCTACATCCTTGCCAGTGGCGTTTTTAGCAATCATAAGGTAGAATTGTCAACAGAACGCAAACAACACAGGAAATTTAAGAACTCAATGATGATAAATTTGAAACTGGGGGGCCAAAACCACAGCTTCCTCATTTTTTGAGGGGGGTGGGGGGGAGTAGGACCCCTATATAAACAACACCATTCCTTGCTTTTACCACCAACAGCAGTCATCAAGTGCATTAAAAACTGTGTGAAGATTATATAAAACTAATCTAGTTAAACTGTATTCAAGACTAACTTGTAGTTTAAGAAATTTGATTAATGAGTTGAACTTGCTGTGATGTTTCAAATTCTATGTGTATTTATCTTATGAATGAAGTATGACAGATATCATCAGTAATGATCCAGAACATATTTCATTTTATCTCCTTGATGATTGAGTCTTCACTTTTGGCTTTTGAGGAGGTTCATTGCCTTCTGCTTTTCAAAACTTCCAAAACATTAGTCACATAAGAACATATGATGGTCATTAAGCACACATATTTCTGTTTAAAGCTTAAAGGGACAGGTACGCCATCCTAATCCTACCTTAGACTCAGAAATGAGCATTCTTCACAGCTCAGTGTAAAATTTGAGCCTACAAATCCATGTGTGTCCAGAATTATCCGCATTTAAATGTTAAAATGATGACTCATCAATTTAAGATACACTGTGATATATAGAAAAGACATATTTAGAAATGGCGCGTTAAATTTCTACTTTGAAATATTTTTTAAGTATTTTTGGGATTTTTGTACATTTCTAGTACTTCTGAAGACTGTTTACTTATATTCAAGACCCAAATCAATCTCCATAATGGCAAAGCTATCCTTTAAAAATGGCTACAAGCAATAAAATGACATTTAGACTTTTTGTTATGGTAGAGCATGCTCTGAAGAGATTACATTGTAAACCGGTAACAAAAATTTCCCTTGGCCTGCCTGTTGTCTTTTGTGGATTGACTTTTTAAAAATGGTTGATGAAGAAAAAATCAATTGTGCCATCATCTTGTGTGTAAATTTGATGAAATGAAATAATATTGAAAGAAAAATGATTATATTTGTAGATGAAATAATAAAAATGATCAAGATTTGATAGACTCAAGGTCATCTTCAATGTCACTTACTGAAATATTATTTATTTAAGACTTTACTTAGATTTCTTTTTTTCATTAGTCTTAAAAGATGGGTTCCCTTATTTTCATGGTTCTTGTTCATCATTAGCATCCTGGTTTTCCTGGTGAAAATGTCTGCATTCCTTTCTTAACCCTGATTAAGTTCAGTTAAAAAATAAATTAAAAATGTAAAGAGATTTTAAAGAGGTTTTCTAAATTTTTAATATGAAAGATAAGAAATATACAACTATATTTTACAAGGATAACAACTTGTTAAGGTTAAGGATAACAACTTGTTAAGGTTAAGGATAACAACTTGTTAAGGTTAAGGAATCCTTTCTACCAGCTGGTCCAAACCCCTTGGCGTAGATCTTTCCTGGATTATACGTACCCATTTACAGCTGGGTCGACTGGAATTATGAGTGAAGATGACTTATACAAGGTCACCGGACTATCACATGTCATCGAGAATTGAACTAATAGCATAAATTTACACCATTCCAATTTTGAATCAGACGTCTGTGGTTCGTGCAATTTCACTTAAACTAAGTGTTAGATGACATCACTTATGTGAAATATCCTGGGAGACCACTTGAAACCATATTTGGTCATTTTGACTTTTTGGTACTGTTTGAGAGCTCGTAAAAGCACGGATCTTATGATCAAAACCTTGTATTCCTAGCTTGATTGTAAATAATCCCAAAACCACCAATTAAACAACACGTATATAAACAGTCAGATTTAAAACCTCGTAAAATATTATATTATACAAGATTCAATGTTCTTTTTCTGCAGATGAAAACGAAAAACCTCGTAAACTGTATTATTATACTAGTTACTGGTTGAATAGGTCGGAGTACTCAAATTGTTACCCATCATATGCTTTATGACATAAGACCCTTCGCAATTAGTGAATCCCATTAAGACATGGAAAAATGCTTCTGCATCCTGCAGATTAATTGACTTGCAATGCAGGTATGTTCAAATTTGAGGGTGAAAAGGATAAATTTGTAATTGACCTTGCCAACCATGGGTATATAGATAGCAGAGGCTGGATAATACTTGAGAAAGTTGCAGCCGGCTAAATAATGATTGACAGGTGTCAAAGAGTTTGTTGATGTATATTAATGATGATAATATTGGTAGTGATATTAAGATGTAAACTGTTAACTGATGAGCTACTGACAGACACCATGTGGTCATTTCTTCTGTCTGTACATCAAACTTTCATCAGACCACAATTCATTCAGATGATGTTGTGTCAACTCTCAAAAGCAATGGTGGTGAATCAGAAATCTTTTTGGCCTACCCCCAAATGTTTGAATTCATTACTGACAGATATCTAGTGGTCATTCCTGTGATCTCTTTTAATCAGACCACAATAAATTAAATATATTTCTGAAACCAAGAATCACAAAATATACTTTGCTTACCTCATATTTGAAATTTACAAAAGCCATCCCAAAAATTCCGGCAGTACTCAAATATGAATGAGACTCAAAAAATCTGCAGTTTGAACACAACGGAAATAAGTAAATAAAACTAAATTGCACTAAGCATTTTTTGAAAACAATTAATTACAAAATTTCCATAACAGAATTTCTGGAGAATGTGGTCTGTTTTCAGTCTTTTATATTCCAAATCTCAGAAAAATATGATGGAAGAAACAATGCAGGTTTATGATTTGTTGGGTGCATTTGTCACGTAACTGAGTAGACAAACCTGAAAACTGCATGTACCAAGGTACTGAGAAAACTTCACAAAAAGATTTATGCCTATGATGAAGTTTGGTGTAATGTTCAAGTGAGCCTTGAAAGTAAAAACTTCCAGCAAGTTGAAATATTTAACAGTTAATGAATGTACCGTCTGCTTAATGGACTGGTAAAAACCAGTACAGTACAGTATAAACATCATTTTCAACATTCAATACTGCTGTAATTTGGTATAGAACAGGGATGGTGATGTATTAATATTTGCCAGCCAAGTTCCGGCATAGGTTGAGATGATACCTTCCTTTTTTTCAACTGTTTCCCCCTGTCAGTGATGCAGGTATGACAGACTGACATGGAAAAAGCGTCTAGTCGTCTTTCTCGTCTATTGCATTTTTTACTGGTCTAAACAGTAGTCTTGTACATCATGAGTTGTCAATAATGAGCGACTTTGTGATCCAGTCGTTTGATAACCAGTTCAACTCAGTGTAAACACATCGCGTTTGGCAACAAAGCTGGCTCTAAGCTTAATGTGGGTGTATAAAAAAGTGCATGTGCTTACTTTGAAAACATGACAAGGATAAAACATATAAATAAAAAGATAAATTGGAAGGAAGAATGTCTATGTCAACTGTATATAATAAATCTATAGGTTGCATGTTATTTTTGATCAAATAAATACAGAATGAAATCTCAACTGTCACATCATATATAGGAGAAAAGTTATTTAATTTACAAGGTCACCCCTGAATTATATTAAGATTCACCTTTGATCCAGATTGAAATTGATTTTGATGTGGATAATTTGCGTAGATCATTTGAAATTCCTAATGGAATTCATCAGAAAATATCAAAATTCTTCAGCAAAGTTCAATCCTATTTTATGATATAATCTAAATCTAATGAGAATAGAGATGTTTCAATAGGTTATTTTTATCTTGGGTAAAGTGCACATATCATCTATGATCTGACGAAATTTTTATGCAACACATGTTCAAGGTCATTAAATTTTTTTTGTAACAAATTAATGTATATTTTTGTATGTTCATTGCAAACAAGATTGTTTTTGATTTGGTTAACATAGTTATGACAACATATGAATGAACATGTTATAAAGAAGAATTTAGACAGATCATGGATGGAGTGAAGTAACCTGTCAACAAAATTGATGACATAAAATAATTAGATCAGATGTCATTCAATTGTTTATGACTTTAGGAGATCTTACACCAAAATAAAGAGCAGTATTGACTTTGCCATCAATTGGCCCGCCTCAACTTATCGTTAACACTGCGCTGTTTTCACTGGGCCAGAAAGGTGAATCATCAGGTATCTGCTCTCCAGTCAGTGGAGGAAAAATATACACCGTCAATCAAAATGTCTCCAGCCATAAACAAGGCAATGATTTTGTTGTGATGTCATGTTCAAAGCTGCAGTAAGAAATGAGACAATATAATATGTAGTTGCATGTGTGAGGTTATTACTTATTATTGTGAAATCCTTTTCAGATGGCAGAAAAATTAATTATTTATCACTTTTTCTTGCAACATAAATATAGATTGTGATTTACAAGGTTTCTAATTTGGAAGGTAGAATTAGTATATCATGGCAGAAGATTGTTTGTTTTATCAGTCTTTAAAGCATGTAATATCTAGAATAATGAATTCTGGCATGATTTGTGTGATCTTAAACTTATAGTACTAAATTTCTTGACTTTAAAACTTTTGTTAAATCCAAAAAAGGGCAAACAAAGCTTCTATTTACACGCTTTTGAATTTTCATCCAAAACCTGTATTTACAGAACAGAATATATCAATCATTTTTAAATGAAATTGCAATCATAATTTCTCAAAAATATTTACAAGAAGCCGCAGTGGCTCAGTGAGTTAGACATCAGCTCGCTAATCTGAGGGCCAGGGTTCAATCCCGGCATAGGTTGAAATGATGAAAGAGCAGGCCAATGCAACTGTCATGGCGAATTTACGAGTTGCCTGTCTTCATAAACCCACATGAACTAATTAAGACGGGCAACGCCATGCAGGGTGCAATGAGGAAAATTTTGCCAGGACAGCAGCATTAGCCTGCTCTTTTTCGATTTCCAACTGTCGAGGGATCTTTAACGTACACTGCCCGTAGCTCACAGGGCCTAAGTTTATTGTCCTTTCCGAACGACTAGACGCTTTTTCCATGTCAGCCCCTCTTACCTGCATCACTGACAGGAGAAAACCGGGTTGAAAAATCTGAAGGTATTATCTCGACCTATGTTGGGATTGAACCCTGGACCTTCAGGTTATCGAGCAAGCATCTAACTCACTGGGCCACCGCAGCTCCCAATAAGCCAATTTGATAAATTGAGTGAATTTAATTAAGTGGTAGATAGTTGGTAAGACAGTGACAAGTTAGTGACTTATATAAAGGAAATGTAATAGATTGTTTAATTATTTACATTTCAATTAACTTACTCTATAGTTAGTATATTCTAGACTTTTATTAGTGTCTTAAAGAGAGGGGTGCGCCATTTTTTGACCTATCGTACATTAGTCTCTGAAACAGGAATTGTTTGGCTAAACCAATTAGTAATAGTGTTCACAGCTCACCGTCGAAATTTGAACCTTAAAATCCATGTGTGTTACAGTTGTAGGACACTGGGTAGGTTCACAGTTGTGGGGCACCATGTAGGTCTACCGTTGTTGGGCACTGGGTAGGATCACAGATAATAGAGAAAATAATATTAATGCTATTTAAAATGGTTGCACTTACTTGCAAGTCCTATAGAATATAATGAAGATGTTAAAACCTATTTATAACTGATAAGTGTGATATGTGTTTTCAATGTTTAGTTAAAGTATAAACACACACATTATGAGCTGTCAGAACTTGAGTGATACCAGAAAACATCAAGAATTTGTGTAACCTTTTCATACCTCTATTTTCTTGCAGAAGAGTGCGAAAAAAATTTGCCCTAAAAATTGCAGCTAAAAAATGTAACCTTTGCATCAAAATGTTTTTGATTTGGCTTTCAGGTGCAGATTTTTTGTGTGATCTTTTAAAGCAAGTTGGTTCCATACTAGCTTATAGCTTACTCTTTACTAGTGTACCTTTCTTTGTCTTTCATTTCCATCCTACATGACCCAAAATGGCCTTAATATCATTTCATGTCTACCTCATTGTTATTGATAACTTGTGGACTTTGATAGAGTATCTTTATTCTTCAAAACTTAAGATGTTTCAGATATAAGATCCTCATCAGGATCAGGTTTTAAATGTACAATTAGAGCAGGGACACTGGGTCGCATCTCAGAAGCATTGACACAGGCATCAGAATTTTTGTTACCCTCAGAATTTAAACAGATGAAAATCCGACTGAGCTATTCCACTATTTCTGTCTTATCAAAATTTCATTCAGTTATGAAATAAAATGACTTTTAAAGGGACATGTCGGCCATATTTTCACCAATCATACCTTAGTCTCAGAATCGGGAATTTTTTTAGCTCAGCCAATCTCAATGTCAATGTCAAAATTTGAGCCTTCAAATCCATGTGTGTACAGAATTATCCACGTTTTGAGATTTAAACAGCCTGTGACACTGCCACACATAAAAAAGACATCTATAGAAATTGGAAAAGAAATTCCTAGTTTAAGATATTTTTGAAGGAATTATGCGATATTCGTAATTTCTAGTACTTCTAAAGACTATTAACATATATTCAAGACTCGAATCTGACCAAAATCTGTCTTGAAAATTTTATAACATAATGGGAAAAAGAGCTGAGAAGCTCGATTCGGCTGATTTGAATAATTAGGTAAACATTGAGATAAAAGCCATGTTAATGTAGTTAGAATTGACGTCTGCTGCAGGTTTTTGACGTCTGAGTGTGTTTTTATGATGTTCCTCTACCATCTAATTTCATTACCAAATCTACAATCCATGTTATTAGCTTTGTAAAATCTTGTTCTCGTTTGAAATGGAAACATCCTTCTATATTTACTTACAATCTTCCTTACAAATCTGGCAACACTTTACTAGTTAAATTTAGTTGCCCGATTGAAGAATATAAAATAATTCAGTATTGATATAGTCAAACCATAAACTTAGCTTCAAGCCACAAACTATGCTTTAGCTCAAGCCACAAACTTAGCTTCAAGCCTCAAACTATGCTTTAGCTCAAGCCACAAACTTAACTTCAAGCCTCAAACTATGCTTTAGCTCAAACCACAAACTTAGCTTCAAGCCACAAACTATGCTTTAGCTCAAACCACAAACTTAGCTTCAAGCCTCAAACTATGCTTTAGCTCAAACCACAAACTTAGCTTCAAGCCACAAACTATGCTTTAGCTCAAACCACAAACTTAGCTTCAAGCGACAAATTTAGCTTGAGCCACAAACTCAGCATTAGTTCAAGCCACAAACCTAGCACAAGCCAAAACCTTAGTTCAAGCCATAAATTTAGCTCAAACCACAAACCTAACTCAAGACACAAATTTAGCTTTAACCAAAGCCACATTCTTAGCTCATAGGTCAAACAACAAACTTAGCTCAAGCCTTGCCTAAAGAACAATTTGAATCCTTCTGTTGGTATCTGTTAACAAATGATAGTAATAATGGTACATATACTAGTAATTGATATTACATATATATATCTACCTTGTTAAATATACACCTCGTTATTAATATACACAATATTATTTTAACCTAAAATATCATTTAACATGGCAATCTCTGACTTCATCACATTACAAAGATGCATTGAGAATATTAATGTGTTTCCACTGAGGGAAAATGCCGGCTTTGAGCTAGCTTTCGTGTGTTTCCACTAGGCAAATTGCTGAACCGTTACATTTTTTGACCAATCATACCTTAGTTACAGAAATGGGAATTTTTTAGCCAAGCCAATCAGTAATAGTGTTCACAGCTTACCATAAAAAATTTGAGCTTTCAAATCCATGTGTGTCCAGAATTATCTGCGTTTGAGATTTCAAATGACAAGTCGTCTTTTCTTGAGACACTGCCATATATATATAGAAAAGACATCTATAGAAATAGGAAAAGAAATTCCTAGTTTGAGATATTTTTGAAGGAATAATGCAATTTTCGAACAAATCTAGTACTTCTGGAGATTATTTACATATATTCAAGACTCAAATCAACTCCCTTAAAATGACGCATCTGTCCCTTTAAGTCAAGAAGGGGAAATTCTAGTCTTGAAAAGTTTCCTCAATAATGCTTAATTTCTAAATCTATTGAAAACATGCCATTTTGAAAATGTTAAGAGCCAATTCTAAATTCATTTCTTTCCATGGAAAAAAAAATAAATGGAAACCTTCTGGGTGCATTTCCAAAATGTTAAAATATTCAATCTTTAAAATTCATCATCAAAAATAAATTTCAAAATACATATATTTAAAAAACTTTGCAGGAAATTTTATTTTTGATTTCTGAAATGGTTCCAAATTACATTTTGAAATTATTTAACCTGCAGGCAATTTATGTCAATTATATTCTTAAGAAATTATAAAATTTCGAGTAAAAACCATTAAAATCTTATCAAAATTATTTAAAATCCCCTTAGGTTAATCATAGACATATGTTTCAAATTTTCAACAAATTGGCAGAAGTAAGAACTCTTTAGTAAAGGAGGCAGAAAGAAACATATTAATCTTACCTCAATGGGCGAAGAAATTCGAACAACTTAATTATTTTCACAGCTTTTCCATTCCTTAGTAAGAAAACTGTATGGTTGGTTCATTCAATGAAATGAGAACGGTCAAAACAGTGGGCTAGGATTTAACACTACAGCAAGAACATACGAAGCTAGACCACAAATCAGGAATCAACTCTCACATTTACTGTCTGAATTCCCAGGCGCTGTCTTCTCTTTTAAAACATAAACATACAAAATTCTGGTTTACATTTACTGAATTTCTATCTGTCGTAGTCAGCAGGTCTCAGTTTTCAGTCTGTATTGATGGTATATAGCGAGACAGGGTGTTAAACAGTCGAGTGAGTGGAATAAAGAATGGCTTCAATAAAACACTGTAATGCAAATACATAGAGATTCTGACATCAGTTGCTCTTAGATAATAGTGTTTATTAAAGGAGTTTTATGATGCCGAGCATGTAGGCAAGGTTGTTGTATTACCGGTAGTCCCATAAAGAATCTAACATTACTTGCTCTTAAATAATAGTGTTTATTAAAGGAGTTTTTATTAAAGGTGTATGTAGGCAAGGTTGTTGTATTAGTACCATAAAGAATTACTAACTCTTAGATATTAGTGTTTGTCAAGCCTTTAGTTAAAGTTTAGGAGATCAGATTTTTATATGCTTTTGAATTTTAATTGCAAAATCTTAAAATAAAACCTTAAAGGGACAGGTTTGCTATCTGATTGCCCCATCATACCTTAGTTTCAGAAAAATTGTGTTTAGTCCATCAGTAATAGTGTTCACAGCTCACAGTCCAAATTTGAGCTTTCAAATCCATGTGTGTCCAGAATTATCTGCGTTTGAATGTTTGAAAAGACAAGTTATCTTTTAAGACACTGTCATATACAGAAAAGACATCTATAGAAATAGGAAAAGAAATTCCTAGTTTGAGATATTTTTGAAGGAATTATGCAATGTTGGTACACTTCTAGTACTTCTGAAGACTACATATATTCAAGACTAAAATCAACTCTTGAAAATGGCAAATCTGTCCCTTTAAATCTCCCCAAAAAATTGTATTGTTGAGATGTAGTCCAAGCTAAAAAAGAAAACAACTTAGGTGTTCACCAATTCAAACCAAGCATTCCTAACCAATCACCCAAGTACATTCTTATCTGGCTGAAGCTGCCATGATCTACACAGTTCGCCCAATTATCTAGAGTGTGTTTTCTTATACTTGTAACCAGTAACAGATGTGGCGCCTCAATGGAATGGTTATCTAATCGCTTGTGAAAGGCGGGGTGAGCCTAAAACCTTTTACCCATCATTCTTATCACCAATTTGACTTATTAGCATTTATCTTGTTAACTTTCCAAACTCAAGTTAACCTAATTTCATTACATCTTAATGTATTACCTTTGTGGACTGTATGTAAAGGAAATGCAGGAAAATGTCAGATTTTCATCTTGAAATGGTTTTATTCTTCCATATTAATTGATAAAATATTTTTTTGTGGGAGATTTTTCAATTTTTGAGGTATATTTCTAATATTTCATACTGTTTAGTACAAGGTTTAAGACTTCAAATTTAAACAGAAAAAAACAGCCTCCATTGTGCACTGTATAGAGTTGCCTGAGAAATTTTCATCTTGAAATGGTTTCATGCTTCCAGATCAATTTATAAATTTTTTTTTTGTGTTTTTTTTTTTCAAATTATTTATTCTGTTAAGTATGAGCTTTAAGACTTATTGCACACCATTTGAACAAATTTTAAAGCAGAATTTCAGTCATTGCACACTGCATAGAGTTGTGTGTCAAAATTAAACAATATAATTTACCTCATTTCTACTGGCATGGTTCCTGCAATTTAAAGGGACATTTTTTGACCAATGGTGCCTTAGTCTTAGAAACATGAATTTTTTAGATAAGCCAATCAGTAATAATGTTCACAGCTCACTGTCGAATCTACTGTCAGAATTATAAGTTTGATTGTTAAAATGACGCCTCGTCTCATCTTTTCTTGTAACGCTGCCATATATAAAATAGAGAGTAAAATTCCTAGTTTGAGATATTTTTAAAGGAATTTGGGGATTTTCGTACATTTCTAGTACTTCTGAAAACTATTTACATATATTCAAGACTCAAATCAACTGCCCCGAAAGGGGCAACTGTCCCTTTAATATTAGAATGAACCTGAACTGTGAAGATTAAATAATAAATAAGTAATAGATACTAAAATAAATGACTATTATGTTATTTTCTGGGTTATAAATTTTTAATGTCCAAGGCTGAAAGACAATGAAGAGCCATTTAGGTCATAGATCTATATAAATTCACATCAGCCTTTTGGTGCGGGCACACAAACAGTCTTGGTTGCCAATTTTTGTGGCCAACAGTAAAATCTCATGTGTGCCCACGCTTACACATAAAGATCATTGCTTGGCGAACACGCTTTTTAATATCAAACAAGTTTGATAATTGTCTCCAATAGTTTTATAGTCTGCAAGACAGAACATCAGAATCATTTTCCTTTCAATTGATTGATCCTCACACGAATATGGACATGGTGGAAAATTAGAAATCAACAAAATAAATGACAATGATGCTACGAAACGTTTTGTTTTTGGTCTCCACCTGGACACGATAACATTACGATATATTTACCGTTTACACTACTACAATTTTAAGCTTTCCGAGAAGTGTTTTCTGTTCTAATGTAAACGATCTGCTCAGAAACATTTTAATGGAACTCTTCACAAAAGTGGTAATTATAGACTACCTAGCAACCTGCATGAAGACAAAAAAAATTCATCTGGCAGCCATATCGTTTGCTCACATAAACTATGGACGCATGCGCAAGAACAGTTCTTGAACACTTCTAATTTTTTATTCGTTTCTTTCATGGAACTGTTCTGAGAAATCAAATGAAATGAATGCACCATGTGGACTAATGAAGACAGGCAACGCCATGCAGGGTGGAATGAGGGAAATTTTACCAGGACAGCGGCATCAGTCTGCTCTTTTTTGATTTGTCAAGGTATCTTAAACGTGCGCAACCTGCAGCACATGGGACCATCCGAGCGACTAGATGTTTTTTCATGTCAGCCCCTCTTACCTGCATCACTGACAATGGGAAATGGGGTTAAAAAAATCTGAAGGTATTATCTCGACCTATGCCGGGATTGAACCCTGGATCTTCAGGTTATTGAGCTGATTGAGCCATCGCGGCTCCCAACTGTTCTAAGAACAGATAAGCTTTTTAGTGTACACGGGGATAAGAATAAATCAGAAAAATAATCCATTGAAATCGGTAGTTACAAACTTGAGACCATAAAGTTACCTTCAATAATTAGTATGAGTTTACAAGGTTTCATGTCATCAGATATCAATTAATAGACAACCTAACATGTCTTCAATCAATCGGAACTCTGAAGACAAGAAGATCTATATATGTATCAGTATCATTATCTTGTCCTTGTCACATATCTTCCGCCTCTATAGACAATCTATAATTAGAAAATATTATAATCTCTACTCCAATTTGCCCTTCATCACTGATGTCTGCCGCCATATAGAAGTTTTCTGAATATGATAAAAGCTAGTATTGGGATTTGAACTTTGAAATTTGGAAAATTCATAAATCTCTACTCCAATTTGCCCTTCATCACCGACGTCTGCCACCATTTAGAAGTTGTCCGAATATTGTAAAAACTGTGGGTATTGGGATTTGAACTTTCAGATTTGGAAAATTCCTTAATCTCTATTCCAATTTGCCCTTCATCACCGACGTCTGTCGCTAATTAGAAGTTGTCTGAATATGCATTATCTTTAAAATTTGGTGAGATGATGAGAGATCTACAGACAGAAGACTAATTCAAAAAATCAAAGTTTTGTGAACTGCCAAACTCTAGCAGATGAGTATAACCGGTAGTAGTCTACTTTCAATTTTAGTAGCTCAAAATTTTCATGGTCATCACATATTGAATTTTTTAGGAGACATTAAGGATTGGTCAGACTTTCATTCGAAATATTGGAAACCTTTCAACGAGATTTCTGGAAAAAGTTGTAGAAGGTTGAATTTCGTGTTTTAACATGGGAAGAATTAAATGAATTAGTGGAGTAAGTTCTGTCTATTTTTAATGCAAAAGCAGGTCGAAACGGCTGAAAACTGTCTCAAGAACAGGAAAAGATGAAGCCTGAAAAGATTTCATTACATTTCAGTCTAGTGATGTTACCAACAGATCTTTTAGAATTGGAAATGAAGTGTGGTTTCATTATATTTGATAAGATAATCCGTGGTGTCTAGACATCTGATATAATATCTGATCACTGACCGGTACTTATACTGGTCATTATACTAGTACTTCATGTCATTCTCACTATTTCTTACTTTTCTGAAGGACATTGATTTGAGTCAGTCATCGGTCATTTTTGACTTTTGATGAAATGATTGGTTGAATTGGTTAGGCTTAACCATTTTTTTTTTCTCAAGGTACTGTCCACTGCAGCAATCTTATTAAAATAAAATTACAATTCGTATCTTGTATGTTTTCTTATATTTTTCAGTTTACATTGAAATTTAACAAGTTTACTATCAAAAGCCTGTCCTTCTGGTAAAAATTTTAACTCATCAAAGCATGTCATGTAAGCACATATTTTTTGCATTTAGTGATGTGAAACACTTAGTTTTAGTGGAATTGCTGGAACCACAGACGTCTGAAGGAAGTATAGAATGGTGTAAATTTATGCTATCAGTGTTACCAATACACATAAAAAATTAAAAAACCTTTTTACAATCCCTTTAATAAATGTCCTGTCCAAGTCTACCCTCCAAACTATGTCATATTGGAACTCTTGACAAAATCTCCTGAAAGTAATCACAGATTAGATTTAAAGATGAAATGTTAAATATCAGGATTCCTGCTACGATTCCTAATTCAGTTAATATCGATAATTCTCTCTTATTGACATTTCATACAGCAAATATTGACTCAAAATAAAACAAACAAAAGTCGTCTTAATATTTTCTCCATTATTTGTGTCCTTTAGACCCACTTCACGCCAGTAGTTTCAATTGTGGCAGAGCCTGGTTTTAGGGCAAAGCCTGGAGAGCCTGGTTTTAGGGCAGGGCCTGGTTTTAAGGCAGAACCTGGTTTTAGGGCAGAGTCTGGTTTTAGGGCAGAGCCTGGATTTAAGGGCAGAGCCTGGTTTTAGGGCAGAGCACTGGTTTTAAGAGCAAAGCCTGGTTTTAGGGCAGAGCCCGGGTTTTAAGAGCAGAGCTCTGGTTTTAAGAGCAGAGCTCTGGTTTTAGGGCAGAGCCTGGTTTTAGGGCAGAGTCTGGTTTTAGGCCAGAGCCTGGTTTTAAGGACAGAGCTCTGGTTTTAGGGCAGAGTCTGGTTTAAGGCCAGAGCCCTGGTTTTAGGGCAGAGTCTGGTTTTAATTCAGATCCTATTTTTAAGGCAGAGCCTGGTTTTAGGGCAGAGCCTGGCTTTAGGTTAGTCAATGCAATGTTTGGTTGCCAACTACAATTTTCAAACATGTATTTTTCTACCCCCTTCCCTTCTTGATCCCTTTCCTGCGGTACCAGCCACCTGGGAACAAATAAGGGGCAGGCTGACTCAATGGGGAGATAGCTCTCTTGAGAAGTAAGAGTCGCAAACCTCTCATGGAGCGTCTTTGAGGGTTCTCTCAAAATTTTTTTCAAAAAATAACATTTTTGTGCATTCTGACACATATTTCGGTGCAAAAACGTATAAAAATTACATTTTTAAATTTGTGAGGGAAACAATAGGCTTCCTGTACCCCAACTGGCGCAGCCACTGTTCCTTTCAATTTGTTTGCTTAATAGTGCTACTATATTGGAAAAAAGAATCAGACTGGTACTGTAAAAAATGGTTATGGATTTCCACAAAATGGTTACCGTAGCAATCAATATATGTGTTTTATTCTGTAACTAATGTCAACACTATGAAAGATTATCAATAAGCTTTTTTCGTGATAATTTTTTTTCAAGATGTAATTTAAATTGGTTTAAATATTACTGTAATATTAGCTGTATTTTAAATTATTGATCTACTAAATATAGTGATTTATATCAACTGCTTTTGAAATGCTGAATTGTCTCAACTACCATAGGGACTGGTTTGAACAAAGTTCGTTAATCCTTTCAATCATTCATTTTTATACGCCCACATCTCTCTATGTGGACATATATTGTTGGCACCTCTGTCCGTCCGTCGGTCCGTGCTTCTATCAACATCAAATGCTCGTAAACACTCCGTCCGTCCGGCAACATTTGCTTGTAAACGCTCTAAAAACTAGATTTTTTTATGGAATCAAATGAAATTCAGTATGTGTATACATATTCATAAAACAAAGATCAAGTTATTGCCCTTGCCCCAAAATCTTGAATATTTACCAACCGCATGCCGTGGTGGGCGTATTTGACTGTGGTCCACTATCTTTCATTTACTAATTGTACCAAACTTGTAATATCCATTCGTTCATTTGTTCATTCATTAATTCTTATGTTCATTCATATATTTGTCATTTATTAATTGTAACTTGTAAACATATTAATCTATTCATTCATTCATCTATTAATTTAGTCACTGTAAGACTAGGTTAGAGGTATAATTATAGTAATTAGGTTATAGTTGTATATTAAAAGGTATTTGATACACCTGTCAGGTCTGACCTTTCCTCTCTAATTTTGATACCAGGTAAAATATTCTTTAATAGCCTGTTTATTTATCTCCCTTTCACTTTCATATCAATATTTACAGGAGGAGCGATGTTGTATGCAGATGATGAGATGATCAAATTAGCCAGTCATGATATCAAATGAATGGAGTTTTACATCCTACATTTCTGCAGTATGTGAGCTATTATGAAGAAAGGAATGAAATTGGCTTAAATATCTGAAATAAGCTTTGGTCAATTAGGTATAGGTAGGTTTATCATGGAGCCAGTGACTGTACCAATGGGGGAGGGGTGTTGACAGGTTTAATTACAAGAATTAGTGGACAATAACCATGGCTTGTATTAAAGTTTGCTTCCAAAATATGTCCAAACCATACCATTGAAATATATTTAGAAATGGCTAAATAATGTTAATTTGTTTTTGAGGCCTCTCAAGGTCAGTTTACTGAACAACCAGAGAATTCTATCATATCATTGGATTCTAGGATGAAACCAGGAAAACAACCACACCTTGAGCCAACGTAAACTGGTATGGCATTCCGTCTCAATCTTTGCATCGAAGGAACGGGTTTGAGCTATTGTTTCTTGGCATAGATTGGACGAAATTCATGTCAAACCCTACAGAAACGTCATTGGGGTTCCTTGTCGTCAACGCTAAATAGACTATGTCTCGGTAAATCCTGTGGTTAATATTTTGACGGTGAGATTAAGGCCCTACCTGTTGATAGTGTAGCGATAAGCTAACACAAAGGGATCCAATTTAGTGCCAACATAGCTCTCTAATTTAGAAGTGAAAAAAGGTCTACACCTCTGTTTCTGTTGTTACTTTATCATCCAGACTATCCTATGTACTTACCGAGCATGCCAGATGTCAAAATCTTAAATACAGATGTTTTCAGAACAGTTTTTATCAAATTTATTACATTTTTAGTCTGTTATATTATTTTTTTATAGAAAAAGTTTTTTTGAAACCATCTGGTATGAAAGTAATTCTGCTGTATAATTTATAGATTTCAGGTGAATTCTGACATCTCAATTAAAGGTACTGTAGCAAAGAATCCGAATTATACAAATGAAATGAAATGAATGGAGTTTTACTTCCTATTTTTCTGCACCTTAAGGGCTAATTAAGATGGGCAACGCCATGCAGTGCGCGCGCAATGAGGGTAATTTTATCAGAGTAGTGGCATTAGCCTGCTTTTTTTCGATTTCCAACTGTCGAGGGATCTTTAATTTAGTCCCTCCAATCTGCATCACTGACAAGTGGAAACCGGGTTGATAAATCTCTAATAACAATTTGGCTAAAATCTTGAAAACAGAATTGCACATTGTATTCTGCCATAAAATGTCTCAGATGGCATCAACAAAATGGCCAGAATTTGAAGTAACTTATTTATTCTATCTCGTTCAAACAAATGATTCTGAATCTTTTGGCAGACGTGTTCTTTTGGCCATTATTGTTTAATGTATTATATCAACAAAATTTCAAAATGGCCAGAATTTCAAGTGTGGAAGTAACTTTATTTTTTCTGGCCTGAAGGAGAGAGCAGACGTGTTTATAATTATCTAATGTCTGGTCCTACCTTCATCCAATCATTTCCGCCATTAAGGCAATTTGTGTCACTCCAATGTACTTGAGATTTGAAACGATTGGGACAAATATTATTGTTGGTCTAAGGTATGATGTTGTGTATCTGTGGTTTTAAAGGCATTGTTTCAAGGAATAACTGAACCAATCAGCTGCAAGGCCATTTTTTTTCAAATTTCCCACCAAAAAAGATGGCTTTGGGTAAAGAGGATTTTTTGTTTTCGAAACTTGAAAGTATTTAAGGCATCTTTAAGTTTTATATTTGACTATGAACTGGAGCAAAAGTATTCTGTTTTTTTGAGTCAGTAAAAGATTTAGATTTCGGGGAAGAAAAGGTTTAATTCTACCAAATGTACAGGATGAAACAAATACTTCATTTAGATTTAGGTGAAGAGAGACTTTGAATCTCCCAAAATGTACAGGCCTAGGATAGAACATAATTCATTTTTGAAATCAAAAATAGTTTCAGCGAATAAAAGTTGAATATTAAAGATGGATTCCCTTATTTTTATTTATGAAAATGAAAATGCTAATACTTATTTGAATAGAAAGTAGACATGTTTTAATGACTTGGAAAAATACCAGTTTGTCTCACATATCCATAATTAATCACCAGAATTCCAATGAGTGGCCAATCAGGAAAGGTCAAAATGTCTTTTTTTGTTTACCCAGACTGTACATACATGGACATTTATGCATTTATTAATTATATGCAATGTAAGAAAATAATGATATGATTAAGAGTATGTCAAAATTCATTAGAAACATCAATTAATAAAATAGTTTGCTTATTTTGACACTAGATATAAGGAAACCCATCTTTAACAGACCACAAAATACTGTGAGACAATTTATCTGATGTAATCAAATTGGTAGACAAAATAGTCGAATGATTGACTTAACGTTGACACCAATTACAAACTTGGACTATTGACTGACACTAATTTTACCTCTATTAACAGAAGAGTTACTCAAATATCGGTGAAAAGTTAAATAACATTGTATTATTGTGGGGAAATAAATTACTCAATGAAATATCAATAATATGACATTAAATGTCAAAATATCACCATTTTTATCAAAAATTCTCATCATTTCAAGGGACAGTTGTGTCAGTTTTCCGACCAATCATACTTTAGTCTCAGAAACGTGGATTTTTTAGCAGAGCCAAACAATAATAGTGTTCAGAGCTCACCATCAAAATTTGAGTGTGTCTAGAAATATCCGCAATTGAAAGTTTAAAAGACTTTTCTAGAAACAATGCCATATATAAAAGATATCTTTAGAAATAGAAAAAGAAATTCCTAGTTTGAAATATTTTTGAAGGAATTATGGAATTTCTACATTTCTAGTACTTCTGAAGATTATTTACATATATTCAAGACTCAAATCAACCTCCCCAAAAATGTTAATCGATCACCATAGCTACATCCATGCAGATGATGGGTCTGGTTGGGATTTAAACTGGTACCCTACGCTAACAATAGGTGCAGCCTAATCTCACGGTCAAAATATTGACAACAGGATTTAGCGTGACATATAATATCGTTGACAACTAGGAACCCTAATGACGTAACTGTAGTGTATGACGTAAATTTCAGCCAATCAATACCAAGATAACAATAGCTCCAACGCCTCCAACTCGTTCCCTTGGCGCATAGCATAATGTGATCTTCTCTCATGTAGGAACAAACAGTATGATTGGTTTACATTTACTATTTAAGCGTGTAAACAAAATATTTTCATTTCTATGAAGGAAGTGTTTATGTCTGGAAAGTCGTGTCTTCAAGGACTCAGACAACTACTTCTATCTTGTCATCTAAAACAGCAGACATCAATTTTATGAAAGTGACATGTATTCATATAGATTCAGACAACTACACAAAATGGAAATAAAATAAAATACTATGAATCGAGTGTATGACAACTAAAAGGGCGGGAATTCAAAATAGAACCTGTTACACTATGAATCGAGTGTATGACAGCTAAAAGGGCTGCAAATCAAAATAGAACCTGTTACACTATGAATCGAGTGTATGACAGCTAAAAGGGCTGGAAATCGAAATAGAACCTGTTACACTATGAATCGAGTGTATGACAGCAAAATGGAAGGAAAATAAAATAGAATTCATAACACTATGAATCAAGTGTATGACAGCTAAAAGGGCGTTAAATCAAAATAGAACCTGTTACACTATGAATCGAGTGTATGACAGCTAAAAGGGCGGTAAATCAAAATATAACCTGTTACACTATGAATCGAGTGTATGACAACTAAAAGGGCAGTAATTCAAAATAGAACCTGTTACACTATGAATCGAGTGTATGACAGCTAAAAGGGCCGTTAAATCAAAATAGAACCTGTTACACTATGAATCGAGTGTATGACAGCAAAATGGAAGGAAAATAAAATAGAATTCATAACACTATAAATCAAGTGTATGACAGCTAAAAGGGCGTTAAATCAAAATAGAACCTGTTACACTATGAATCGAGTGTATGACAGCTAAAAGGCGGTAAATCAAAATAGAACCTGTTACACTATGAATCGGGGTTGATTTGAGTCTTGAATATATGTAAATAGTCTGTAGAAGTACTTGAAATGTACGAAAATCACATAATTCCTTTAATATTACTTCAAAATAGGAATTTTACTCACTATTTCTATATATGTCTTTTCTATATATCACAGAGTATCCTAAATTGATGAGTCATAACGCTGAAAATTCTGGACACACATGGATTTGAAGAATCGAATTTTGACAGTGAGCTGTAAACACTATTACTGATTGCCTCAGCTAAAAAATCTCAGTTTCGAAGACTTAAGTATAATTGGTCAAAGAAATGGCCTAGCAGACGCAAAAAAAGTTACATAACTTACCATGAACGAGGAAATCTCTAGTCCATCAAGGAAGCAATCAGTCCGAGATTCAGACCACCACTATAACCTGTCTAATTGGTAATAAAACAAGTCTTGTCATTGGAAACTAATGTCTTTAACTAATCAATAAGAATAAAATAGAAACGTAAAATGGCCATGACATCAAATAAACTGATGTTCCTAGTAAACACTTGGAAAAAGTACAATTGATTTTTTAACCACTTACATATTAAGGCTAAATGGTAGAACATGTTGCTGATAAAGCAAAAAATCTCAAAAAATATTCATGAATTTTTCTTTTCAATTTTTTTGTTCCCAATTCCTTACGAGATTATTGTCAGGCGTAGTGAGAATGGCTGCTGTAGATACAAATGGCCTTTACATGTTTGATATTCCTCTTTTGAAAGGTTTTGTGAAGAAATACGAAATAAAATCCATAGATAACAGTGGCCGAGTTTGACAGGGAAACCCTGAAAATTATCCATGTTTTCTGAGCAGAATTTCGGAGGATCCATGGAGGTAGGGAAGGAGATTGCTTATGTGTTCTTTTGACCAATCGTACATTAGTCTCAGAAATTGGAAATTTTAGCCAAGCCAATCAGTAATAGTATTCACGCTCAAAGTCGAAGTTTGAGGCTTCAAATCCATGTGTTACCAGAATTATCTACATTTGAATGTTAAAAACAACGACTCGTCAATATAAGATACTATGTGATAAGTAGAAAAGACATTTATAAAAATAGTGAGTAAAATTCCTAGTTTAAGATAGTTTTATTAGAATTTTATACATTTCTAGTACTTCTGAAGACAATTTACATATATTTAAGTCCCAAAGCAAAGTCAGAGAATCTATCCCTTTAATTCAAGAGCAGGTTCACTATAACTATGTGTTCATATATGTTTGAAGTTTTGTGCTTGGTTTCAATAATTTGAGACACTAAAAATTAGGAAACCCATCTTTAAAAATAAGATATTAGAAGGAAGGCATTAAATTCCATAGGAAATAAGTAAAAAATCTGGAGAAGGTTTAAGAATATTGTGCTATGGACAAGTGAAGTAGATTTGTTAGAAAGAATAATGCTTATTGATTTTGTATTAATCCTTTTGAAAGGTTAACATTTTTCTTCTATCTTCTTATTTTCATCAACTACAACAAAATATGTCAGATAAAAATCAGAAAGAAATGGGAGTCAACAATTTCAATATGAAAAAAAAACTGGGACAGAAGGAAAAGCTATAAACTGGTACAAATATACAAATTGGGACAGATTTACTAACTGGGACAGATTTACAAACCAGGAAAAACTACAAACTGGGCATGCCGGAAAAACTGCGAACTGGGACAGATGGAAAAATTACAAACTGGGACATATTACCAAACTGGGACAGTTTTACAAATTGGGACAGATGGAAAAACTACAATGTGAGACAGATGGAAAAATTGCAAACTGGGACAGATGTTATAACTACAAACTGGGACAGATTTACAAAGATGGAAAATCTGGAACATATTTACAAACTGGGACAGATACAAAAACTACAAACTGGCACAGATTTACAAACTGAAACAGATGGAAAAATCACAAACTGGAACAGATGGAAAAATGGGTTAGTCCGGATATAGGGTAGAGAAAAGTAAAATGAGCTCGTTTCATTTTTCATCCTCAATAAAACATATTCCTGCATCACTCTTAACAATACCTGAATTAATATGGGACATTATTCAAAACACCTGATGGTACTTCTTTTTGAAAGGGGTCAACTATACAACTCAATTTTGCCATACTTTGGAGATTTTGATAAACGGAATTTTGTGACCACTTGAAACCTGGTATATGCCATATTTGGTCATTTTGACTTTTTGGTACCGTTCAAAAGCTTGTAAAAGAGCGGATCTTATGATCGCAACCTTGTTTTCTTAGCTTGATTGTAAATAATCCAAAAACTAGTTATTAAATAAAATATAAACAGTAAATTATTATTATACGAGGTTCAAAGTTCCTTTTTCTGCAGATGAAAACAAAAACCTCATATATAGTACTATTAGTTATTGGTTGAATAGTGCGGAATACTCAAATTGTTATACGAGGTTTAAATTTTCAAAGAATGAAAACCAGGTATATCTGTAAAAATAAATAATAAAAAAGTTTTTAACAAAATATGTGTACAAATATTTTTTTACGTTTTTTCTCGAAAAGAAATATATTTCATTATACCAGGTTTCAAGCAGTCACCCAGGATATTATGCTGAAAATAAATTCTTTTAATTCTACAGTATGAGAGGACAGTAGATATTTTAAACAATGTGGAATATTTAGATGAACACATTGATTTTTCCTTAATCCTTCTCGCACGTCGAATAAGAATATCAAGTATAAGAATTTCTCCTAATATCGTTAAAATGAATCCTAAAAAATTGATCAGGAGTTTTTAATTTCTATGGAGATTAGCCTTGGAGATTAAGAAGCTTCGATCCAGATGAAAATTAGCCTCCAGGGTTAGATCATGTTACGAATCAGAAAGATGGAAAGTAAGAGAAAATCCATTAAATCTGGGGTTTTTTTTTTCAATTTCAAATTACTCCCACTGCTACTTATAAGGCTTTCAATTTGATGACATTTAGCCTAACGTTTTCAGTTGACATGTACCGATCTACATGTACTGATTGACATTTACTGATCTATATGTAATGATTGACATAATTATACTGATCTATATGTAATGATTGACATATACTGATCTATATGTACTGATTGATGTGTACCAATATACATGTACTGATTGATATATACTGATCTACATGTACTGATTGATATTTACTGATCTACATGTACTGATTGACATATACTGATCTATATGTACTGATTGATATTTACTGATCTACATGTACTGATTGACATATACTGATCTATATGTACTGATTGATATAAACTGATCTACATGTACTGATTGATATTTACTAATCTACATGTACTGATTGACATATACTGATCTATATGTACTGATTGATATATACTGATCTATATGTACTGATTGATATGTACCGATATACATGTACTGATTGATATTTACTGATCTGCATGTACTGACTGACATACACTGATCTACATGTACTGATCTATATGTACTGATCTATATGTACTGATCTGTACACACTGCTTCCATGGCAGAGCCAGCCTCCCGAGACTGGAGGTACAAACAGAGGGCAGACTGACTCAATTCGGGACAACTGTCCAGGTTTTAAATACAATAGTAGCAAATAACTCATTGAGTGTCTGAGAGAGTTCTTCCAAGAAATTTTGTAAAAATAAGATTGAATTGGTGCATTCTGATATATACATTTATAACTTAATCTATTGGAACAATTGGGGTTGCAATTAAACAATATTTCCAGGAGACAAATGCTATAAAAAAAGCCTATTATATTTCAACTAAGTCATCAAATCATATTTAAAGCCATTTCTAAACCTTTAAATGTACTTTGTTGAAACACTGTAGCCTTTTTTAAAAGTTAACCTTATTAAGTTGAGGAAGAGAATCAAAATGGCTGTGTTATTTCCATGTAAGAACCATACGTAGTTTCATAGGTGCCTTATTAATGGTAACAGAAATTAATATTAGAAAATGTCTGAAGATGAAGAACAAGTCTCGTTGGTAGATTAATCTTACACTTTATATATCTTTAATAATATTGGCGTTAGGATTAACCCACATTGATTACTTCCCCCAGTTTCCCCTACTTTTAAATATCACTGGAATTGATACGGATAGAAAAAAAAAATTTCTGATTAAAATGAAATGATCAATGTAATGGAGGGAAAATGAAATTGTGGTGTAAAAGGTTGGAATTTGAGTAGAAAAACAAGTTTTGATATATTAAGGCCTCCTTATTCTGATTATTTATTACAGAAAGATACTTTTCCATAACGTGGCTGACCGCTTGAAACCTCGTATATTCCATATTTGGTCATGTTGACTTTTTGGTACCGTTTGAAAGCTCATAAAAGCGCGGATCTTGTGATCAAAACCTCGTATTCTTAGCTTGATTGTAAATAACTCAAAAAGCACTAATTTAATAACACGTATATAAACTGTCAGATTTAAAACCTCGTAAAATATATTATTATACAAGATTCAATGTTCCTTTTTCTGCAGATGAAAACGAAAAACCTTGTATACTGTATTATTTTTCGAGTTATTGGTTGAATAGTAGGGAATACTCAAATTGTTATACAAGATTTATATTTTCAAAGAATGAAAACCAAAAGATTTTAACACAATACAAGTACAAATAGTTTTTTGTGTTTTGTCGAAAAGTAATTTGGCGTCATATATCGTTATACAAGGTTTCAAGTGGTCACCCACAATATTCAGGTCCATTTCAAACTAAATTGACCGATTGTGAACAGTGTTAAGTTAGGAATTTTCAAACTTTTGCCTGACATGAAGATAAACTAGTTAATTGATTTGTTAATGTAATTTAAAGGGACACATGCGCCATTTTCAGGGGTTCATTTGAGTCTTGAATATATGTAATTAGTCTTCAACAGTACCCTGCCCTGTCGTTAGGGTGAAGTCAGTGAGGGCTCGGCCCCAGCAAATGAAATTTAATCCCCAGCAAAACCTTCTTCAGTTCAGCAGAGATTGATTCATTTACAAGACTTTGTACAAAATAAAAAAGGTATAGATTTAGATACGTTTTTGGCAGCTCAAATTGTCAGAAATGATTTCTCTGGGTCTATAATTCTTCAAATTTTCTGAGTACAAAATCTGAGCCCCAGCACCAATTCATTCCTGGAGACGGGACTGGAAGTATTAGAAATGATTGCCCTGTAATGGCTGACCTATATTTGATGTCTGACCCTTGGTCATTTGAGCTGTCCTGCTGGTCAGGACCAGCAAATAGAGCCAAATCAACAGCCCTGCTGCAAACAGAAACAACATCAAACATCTTAAAGACAAGCATTAAGTATTTGTGATTCTGTTGATGTGTAGATGCCATTAAGACCGAGCAGAGTGTGTATTGATCTCGTCAAATCACGGCTAATATTGCCGGAAATAATTGTTTTTCTATTGACAGCGGAAACCATTTCCAACCTCATTTTAAACTAATAACAATAAAATAAACAGATTGTATGCAATAAATCAGAAAAGATCTTTGATCTCTGTTCTGTTGATGGTTGTTGCTAGTTCTAGGGCAAAGTTCTTGTACAGGAATGAAAGAAAGATAGAAACAAATATATTTTTAGAAGGATAACAACTTAATTTCACTGTTAAGGATCCTTTGTACAAGCTGGTCCTTGGCCACACCTCTTGACATTGATCTTTCCCAGATTATCTGTACCAATTTACATCTGGGTGGACTGGAATTATGAATATTGACATTTTATTGTCACATGCTACAGTGAACCCATATGAAAATTTGCATTCATTTACCCATGAACTTCAAATTTCCTTAAAGTGATCTTTGATGATTACTACGTCATTACGTCATCTCCTATGACAACGTGGGATGCGGCGTATGAATACACAAAAACTTTCAACTAAAAATAGTCAAGGCAATGGAAAAAATCTCGGTTTCCAAGTTTAAGTTATTTGTTTCTCATACAGATGAACTTTCTAATGTTTTTTTCATTCGTTTGTTAAAAAAATGACTCAATTAACATTGTACTATTTCATTTGTGTTGTTTTGTTGTGTATCATCTCAGTCTATGCCAGGATTGAACCCTGGACCATCAAATTAGCGAGCAAGCGTCTAACTCACTGAGCCACCACGGCTCCTGAAGAAACTGAGCACCAGAGAAATTCAGTCCAAGACCATTTTGTTCCCATAGTATCGAAATTAATATCTTCAGACTGTTTCTTATTTTTTTAAAAATATTTGAAGATTTATTCTATAATGTCATTACTGGCTACACTACTTCTAATTGGCACTAATTGGCTTTAATTTAATAATCTAATTTACTACACTTCTTATCAACCTGCCAAAAACATTAGGTCACCTTTTATGACCTTTCACCTATGAGATTTCAAATTATCTTGTGAATGAACCTGACCTGTGTGGAAAGTGCAAACTTCTTTTGACATGACATCTGACTTGCTTTCCATGCACAGATTGTGAATCTGGTTTTTTTTTTTTTACCAGACATGTCTGACTTGTTTCCTAAGTACCTGGTTCATGAACTTTCTTTAAAGGGACAGTTGCGCCATTTTGGTCATTTGATTTGAGTCTTTCTATTTCTGTAGATGTCTTTTCTATATATGACAGAGTTTCAAGAAAAGACTTGTTATTTTAATATTTGATTCGATTAGTCAGATACTGGACACATTTGGCTTGGTACAATATATATTACTGCGATAGGTTTCAGACTTTTACAATATTAGGCAACATAGATCAGATCAGACAGATTGGGAGCTCAGGTGTTGTCATGGTTACCAGTCATTGCAGGTCAATATCACAGTTATGAGCTCTATAAATCTGATCAGCAATCAGCAGTGACTTGACAGTGTCCCACCAAATACAACATGGTCTTATTAACCCATATTAAACTAAGCCCACTACACTTTGTTTTGGGGATGTGGAAATGAGATTGGTGCTATTTATATCTGACCAATCAAATCAATTCAATATTTCGACAATTTTCTTGAGAGAACCCTCTCAGCTATCCATTAGAAGTTGATGACAAGACACTTACACAAATTTGCCACATTCTGAGTCCGTCAGCCCACTATTTGTACCTCCAGTCTCGATTGATTGATATATGTTGTTGGCTACTAGGAGACAGAAATTAATTTTCATGTTTTAATGAAACTCGCAAACAGTCTCCCTTTAATGGCCACACGAACAGTCTTGGTCGCTGATTTTTGTCACTAACTTGAATCTTGAGTAAAGTCTGTGCTTCCACGACAATATTATCCCATTGCTGACAGGATTTATAATTCAAACAAGTTTGTTTCTGTCGCCGATTGTTTTATTGTCTGCAAGACAGGGCTCCATCATCCAATCAGATTCATTTTACTTTTAATTGTATGATCTACACGTGATTATCAACAGAGGGGGAAATGAAGAACTGGATTTTTCTTACTTTCTTCTGTACCCACAGGCAATCGGCGAACTCATTACAAGACTCTAGTCGGTGACAAAAATCACCAACCAAGACCATTCATGTCCCCAAATCATAAGATTTCGAGTCAAGCAATTTCCACTTACCAGTTATATCTTCTAACTTCTCAGTGAAGCAACAGGACCATCTACGCCTTGCACATTCAGTAGAAATCAAATTATCTCTTCCTAAAAAATAAATGACTGAAGATATTATACTCTGCTTGAAAAGAGAGAAAGAAATATAGAACTATGTTCACAAGGATAACAACTTAGGTTCACATTTAAGGATCCTTTCTACCAGCTGGTCCTTGGTCAAATCTCTTGGCATAGATCTTTCCAAGATTATCTGTACCCATTTACAGCTTGATCGACTGGAATTATGAGTGAAGATGACTTATTTAAGATCATCAGATTTTCACAATGCAGTCAAGATCGGAAATATAAGAGGTCATGCTGTGCATGGGAAATTTTGCCTTTCAATTTCTTTTCTTTTCGATTTCCAACTGTCGGGGCATCTCGAACGTGCACAGTCTGTAGCAAACCAGGTTGTAAAATCAGAAGTTATTATCTCGACCTATGCTAGGATTGAACCCTGGAACTTCAGGTTAGCGAGCAAGCGTCTTTCTGTAACAATAAGAATTCAAAGATTGTCATTCCTTGCCAGAAGAAAGTTAAAAACCTTACAATCACTCCAGGACATATTTAACTCCATTAAAGGGACAGATGCGACATTTTTTTCACTAATCATACCTTAATCTCAGAAACAGGAATTTTTTAGCTAAGCCAATCAGTAATAGTGTTCACTGTCCGAATTTTAGCCTTCATGTCCATGTGTATCCAGAATTATCTGCATTTGAAAGTTTAAAAGACAACTCATCTTTTCTTGAGACACTGCCATATATAGAAAAGACATATTTAGAAATAGGAAAATAAATTCATAATTGAGATATCAGCCCCCCAAAATGGCGCACCTGTCCCTTTAACTGCCGTTAGCAGTTAATAATAGTCCACAAATACCCGCATGTTGTTTTACATGCATGTGCTGTTATAATTTAGTCTTGTAATACATATTTGCTTTCCTTTTGTTATTGCACAATAATTTTGTGAAAAAATGCAAGAATTAATTGGATGCACAAATTGCACATTAGATTTTCCTTTGTCGTGTTTCAAATTAAAGGAGCATTCCATTTTTTTTGTGCGTCAAAAATTTGTTTTGCTCAAATAAGGCTCAAATCAAAATTTGTCCCTTAACGTATCTGAAAGTTTTAACTACAAAAATCTTGCCATTGATTCTTTTAATGCCAAATCTTTTTAAAATGATTACGTAAAGGTGCGGGCACACGAGCTGTCTTGTTTGGAGACTTTTGTTGCCGATTATAGTCTTGTCAAGAGTTTCAATGACTGGCACAGGCACACAAGGAGACAAAAATCTCCAGTCCGTTATTTTCATGTGCGGATCATGCAATTGAAAGGAAAATGAATCTGATGTGATGATGACGGTCTGTCTTACAGAAGATAAAAATATCGGAGACAATTATAAATCCTGTGGGCGACACAATGATATTGTCATGGAAGCACGGGCACACGCAAGATATTACTCCAGATTCGAAACTGCGACAAAAATCTCTGACCAAGGCTGCTCGTGTGTCTGGACCTTAAGCTTGCAGTTTTTGATAATGGAAATTTTGCACACTGCCCCTTTAAACAATTTTTTCGCTTATTCAATCTGTGGGCTGTAATAAACAAATTGCATTTTTTAATTAAATTGAAAATTCAAATTATTTTCTTATTTGAGAATATTTTTCTTAAATTCAATATGAATGATCTTTCAAACTTATTCGATACATGCAATTTATTTCCTTTATTCAAGAAAAGTCGCTGCGGGCTAGTGATATTCTCTGCGGAACTAACTGCCTCCATTTTGTGTCTTTTTAATTAATTGCACTTTGTGATTCATAAGATAATGGATGTTGCAAAGAAAACATATAGACAGTTTCATAAATGAATACCATCTTTGTTTTAAGATAGCGTGCCACACACGGTAATATACTTTAACATCCGATTTTGCCATTATTAGGACAAAATGAATTGAAATGCATGGAGTTTTACATCCTACTTTTCAGTACCATGTGGGCTAATGAAGACGGGCGACACCATGCAGGATGCAATGAGGGAAATTTTGTCAGGACAGCAGCATTAGCCTACTCTTTTTCGATTTTCAACAGTACTGTTTTATATAAAAATAACCAAATCAAATAAAATGATGTATTGATTGACACATGAAGGAATGACAGTCTCGCAGCAAAAAACATACCAGTCTTGCACTAAATGGTAATAGTCTTGTAGCTCATATTGGTTCTAAATCAACACTAGATAGTAGATAGGTCAACAACATAATGACACGCATACACAATAGCGTTTGCACACACTTATTACTAAGACAAGTAAATAGTGTATTGATAGAAAATAGTCGATGAGATGGTGATTAGTGATCGTCATTTATTAGTAACTAAGTACTTATTGATATTGCTAAACACAGGTTGTTCCCAAGTACAGACGTCTGCTACAAATCTTACTCTGCTTTTTTATGTAAAAGAATTCTTGATGATGAATATGATTGATGATTTCTTTATGATGTAAGCTCTGCAACAGATGCGCCATTTTGGAAGGTTGATTCGAGTCTTAATTATACGTAACAAGTGGTTGCCTAGCAAGATACGCCCACTTTCCTGATACATTTTCAGTATGTCAAGGGCAGTCACCTATCTGTGTCAAATCATACCAAAAATTTAATTTGTACACACAAAATTTAATAAAATTCTGACAAATAGTGTCACCTCTATCGCGTTCTCAAGCCAACAAAATATCGATGCGTTTTTTCCTATCCTAAGCCAAGGACAATAACTCAATTCCATTTATCGAAAAATTGTCAAATTCAAACATGACTAAGATCTCATCATTATCAATGATCACACCAAATTTCATTTAAATAGAATGAAAACTGTAGTCTCTATTGTGTTCACAATCAAATTTTGACACGCTTTTTCCTGAGTCAAGGGCAATAACTCAAAAACTGTTCATAGAAAAATAGCAAACTTGTCCAAGATCTTATCATTATAAATGATCACACCAAATTTCATTTGAATCAGATGAAAACTGTAGTCTCTATTGTGTGCACAGTCAAATTTTAATGAGTTTTAATGAGTCAAGGGCAATAACTCAAAAACCGTTCATCGAAAGACAGCCAGATTCCAACTTGTCCAAAATCTCAACAATAATAATGATCACACCAAATTTAATTAAAATCATTATAATGTGGGCACATAAAAAATCTTCAGAAGTATACAAAAATTACATAATTCCTTCAAAAATATCTCTAACTAGGAAATTTTCTATCTATAGATGTATTTCTATATATGGCAATGTCTCAAGAAAAGACGACTCATCTTTTTAGCTTTTAAACGCAGATAATTCTAGACATACATAGATTTGAAGGCTCAAATTTCGACGGTAAGCTGTGAACACTATTACTGATTGGCTTAGCTAAAATTCACATTTTTGAGACAAAGGGGAAAAGGCGTCTGCTAATGGCACTCAAAAGTCAATTAAGACACAACAGATTTAAGATGTCCTGAGATGAATTTTGAGCATATAAAGGGCTAAATTTTCACTTCAAAACAAGATCTTTCACAGGCCTGAGGGCCCTCCCCTACATTCGTTACTGCAGATTTCCTGCAACTATTGGACGGAAACTAACTTTGCAAGACAATTTGAGTCTGAAATGTACAAGACAAATGTATTCATTGTGTAATTGGTGTTTCTGTTTTATTCTCTAGAATATAGAATAATGAAAGATTGTTCTTTTTATCCTTTAACTTTATCAAAACAGACGCCACATAAAAATTGTAATGTACATACTATTACTCAATGGGAAGAAAGAAGGTGAATTAAGTCCGGCCATCTGTCTGTAAAGACACCAAGTTAATATACTTTTTGGCAACCATTTAAACAACATCATTCATTCTTAAAGGGACAAGTGCGCCATTTTGGGGGGTTGACTTGAGTCTTGAATATATGTAAATAATCTTCAGAAGTACTAGAAATGTACGAAAATCGTATAATTCCTTCAAAAATATCTCAAACTAGTAATTTTACTCACTATTTCTATTTATATCTTTTGTATATATCACAGAGCATCTTAAATTGATGAGTCGTCATTTTAACATTCAGATGGGATAATTCTAGACACACATAGATTTGAAGGCTCAAATTTTGACGGTGAGCTGTGAACACTATTACTAATTGGCTTAGCTAAAAAATTCCTGTTTCTGAGACTACAGTATAATTGGTCAAAAAGATTGGCGTACCTGTCCCTTTAATATCAGGATTTATAAACACATCAAGACAAGTTGAGTCTAAATGTTATCTTAAACTTTCGAATAAATTTGACTAAACAAGACATTTTGTAGTGGAGAGCTCGAGGGTTTGTATACTCAATCTTAACTGGCCCAGACCACAACTTCGACCCTTGCAGCATTTTTCATTCCTACATTTGACAAGGATCGTAAACAATTTCAACATATGCCTATCTTTTGTTTAGATTACCACGAAATCTTGTCTAAACTTACATACAATTCACACACATTACAGCCAATTTTATGAAATTGGAGCCACAAATTATCTTCTCTTTTTTTTATGAAGGTGAATTGTTTAGGGCTGAGTTAGAAATTAGCCAGGAGAAAGTTCACTTGTGGAGACAGTATAAAATAGATGGTGTAGGATTCTCAAGTGACATTGTTGTTTTAACCATTCATGTCTGACTTAGGATTTAACATTTTTTTTTATTTTCTTGTCAATTTGATATTCAATTAAAATATTCAAGTCAAATATTGTCTTAAAGAGACAGATGCTCCATTTTTTGACCAATTGTACTTTAGTCTCAGAAACAGAATTTTTTTAGCTTAGCCAATCAGTAATAGTGTTTACAGCTCACCCATGAAATTTGAGCCTTCAAATCCATGTGTGTCTAGAATTATCTGCGTTTGAAAGTTATCTTGAGACACTGCCATATATACAAAAGACATCTATAGAAATATAGAAAGGAATTATGGGATATTTGTACATTTCTAGTACTTCTGAAGACTATTTACATATATTCAAGACCCAAATCAACTCATGAAAATGGCGCCCCATTAACATATGCTAGCAAAATGTTTTGGACCCCAAATTATACCCCATTTAACAAATTTTAAAATGTGATTTCTATATGTTATTAAACCAAAATATTTGTCAGAATGCATCAAATCAATCTTATTTTTTATAAATTTTCTTGGGTGAACTCTTTCCGACACTCCTTAAAAGGCTTACGATTATGGCGCCTCCACAGAATTTCAGCATTTTGAATTCAGCCTCAATGGTTTGTCCCCCTTGAGTCAGTCTGCAACTTATTTGTACCCCCATTCTCTAGGGGCAGGCTCTGTGAAAATATCAGCTGGGCAAAGATCTAACAAACAAGCTTTATTGCACTAGATTTCAAATTGTTAAACAGTAGAAAATTATGAATTTCCATTAAAATAGAAGAGTTTTGATATGTTTATGGTGTAGCAGTCTAGACCATTCTCAGTTTTATGCCTGCTGTTTACGAGAATTTTATGGTAAAATTGGAATTTGAGAACTGTCAAGAGAAGAGTTATCTTTTCCTTGTCACATAATTAATAATTACTCATGAACCATAAATTGAACATGTTATTGGGTAATTTGGAAAGGGTATAGTATCGTAAAGGGATTTGAAGCAGATTTTCTGTCATTGGCGGCGGGTACCAATAGAGGACAAACTGACTCAATTCAGGACAACTGTCGCGACTAAATTTAAAATGCAGCAACTCTGTGGAGGTGTCATTGATGAAAACCTCTCATGGAGTGTTTGAGAGGGTTCTCCCAAGAAAATTTTCTAAAAATGTTATTCATTTGGAGCATTCTGACACATATTTGGGTTAAAAACCTATAAAAATCATACTTTTAAATTTATGGGGATACAATTGGTTTCAGTGAGGATGATATAATTGAAATGAATCTGATTGGATGATAACACTATATCTTGCAGACGTGAAAACAATCGGCGACAAACATGAAACTGGTTTGATATTATAAATCCTGACGACAAAGTGATAATCTTGTTGTGGAAGCGCAGGCACACATGAGATTTTACTCAAGATTCGACTTGGCAACAAAAATCAGCCACAAAGACTGTTCCTGTTCCTACACCATTACATGAAAGAAAGTTGAGGCCAAAATATTTTAAAATAAAGCTATAAAAAGATCTCATACAAAAAACTGAACTCACTAAGTGTCTGTAGAAAAAATTCCAGAAAATTCCAATATAGTCTGATAGTTGTTTTTAGGTTCCACTCACTCAATACTGTATTGACAAGTCTAAGAACAATCCTGATATTAATTGCAGATTTCTTTATTCTCTCAAAGAAGATTCTGTTCGAGCGACACTTAAACCCCTTTAGGTAAATATGGCATTTGTGTTTGATTGGTGCTTTTGTTTGTTCCCCTGGGCAATGTTGATCATGAACCAGATTTTTTTGGAAAAAATCATTAAAATTTGTTATTTGAGGCAGTTCAAAATTTAAAATCAAAATATTGTACTTTCATAAAATAATATTTGGTATTTAACATCTTTTGTAAAGTTGAAAATAGTGGTGGCACAATATATTGATGTATTGCAATACGTACAACAATACGCGTATTGTATCCCAAGGTCATGTAACAATACTTCAAGATACTTTTCATTCCATAAAAATTGCCGAACTTTATAAGCTGGTGAATAGAATTACTATTTTTTGTCCCTGACTTGATTATGAAATTGTTCGACAAATAGAGTATTTTTGAAGGAATTATGCGATTTTTGTACATTCCTAGTACTTCTGAAGACTATTTGCATATATTCTTGATCCTAATCAACCCCTCAAAATGGCACATCTGTCCCTTTAAAAGTTAGTAGTTATACACTTGTGTTTAGATTCTTGTGTTAATATCTTGGCTTTGCTCCTTTAATATTATCATAATGATATTGTAAGTTATAAGCTTATAAAACAAAAGAAATTCCTGAAGGTCCAGGTTTAATTCCAGACAAAGGTCGAGATAATACCTTCAGATTTTTCAACCTGGTTTCCCCCTGTCAGTGATGCAGGTAAGAAGGGCTAACATGGAAAAAGCGCTTGTTCCGAGGGGACAATAGATCGAGGCTCTGTGTGCTACAGGCTGTGCAGATCCCTCAAGAGTTGGTAATTGAAAAAAAGAGCGGGCTATATATATTGCTGCTGTCCTGGCAAAATTTCCCCCATTGCACCCTGCATGGTCGTCTTCATTAGTCCACATGGTGCAGAAAAATAGGACGTAAAACTCAATTCATTTCATTTCATTGATGTCTTACTTTAATACAATATTAATGGTATTAATAGTTTATATCCTACTTGGTTTATTGAACTGGAGATTAATAAAGACATTTCCTTTACGAAGGGATTAATTCTCCTGACAAATACCTTCAGACTTGTTTCACTAAAGCTTATTATATAGCTGTTTAAAGAGATTGTAAACAGGTTTTCTAAATTTTTTATATGTATCAGGAACACTGATGACATCAATTTCCACCATTCCAATTTTCAGTCAGACGTCAGTGGTTTCTGCAATTCCACTAAAACTAAGTGTTTGATAATGCCACTGATCATTAAGGGCCTTATGTGATACCAGCATATTTTGCAATTAAATCAACCACTTGGTTTTAGTAGAATTGCAGGAACCACTGACATCTGATTGAAAATTGGAATGGTGGATATTGATGTTATCATTGTCCCTGATACGCATAAAATATTCCGAAAATCTCTTTACTTACTACAATCTCTTTAAACTATTATCTATGTTTTCCATTAATATAATATGCTCTATTCTTTATTGTAGTATGTCTTTGGAACAATATTTTTTTGTCCTGAAAATTATTTAATACATCTATTGTCCAGAAAACAGGAATTCGTCTAAAAGGGACAGATTCACCATTTTCAGGGGTTTCAGAAGTACTAGAAATGTACGAAAGTAGCAAACTTCCTTCAAAAATATCTCAAACTAGGAATTTCTCTTTGTATTTCTATAGATGTCTTTTCTATGTATAGCAGTGTCTTATGCAAACACTGGACACACATGGATTTTTACAGTGAGCCGTGAATACTATTACTGATTGACTTAGCTTAAAAATTCCCGTTTCTGAGACTAAGGTGTGATTGGTTTTAAAAAAATAGCGCATCCATCCAATTAAATGGGCAGTATGATCAAAGTCATTGTAAATTATACCTGAAAATATTTCTAAATTATGCTATTTATATCTATGTATCTACTTGATTAAACTGAATTTGTTTTAAAAAGGTTAATTAAAAATGGAGAATACTAATTGTTAATTAAGCAGTTTGACCTAGTTTTGGTGTTTGGCTTTATAATAGCTCAATATTATTAGTTGAAACCTTTAGAATACATAGGAGACATATTCCCTTCAATTAGGCGTTGATTTCACTCAAATCTGTACAGTAGTTTTATAACAGCTCGGAAAAAGCATAAAGAACTTTAGAAATTAACCTTTTAAATAATCTTGGCGATAAAATTTTTTAAACTAAAAATGTCCAGGGACACATTTCTCCAGATTTTCTTATATAGTTTTGAAAAAGTTTGCACAAACAAATTTTTCAATCTACGAAAAAAAAAAACCTTCAAGAGTTGTTGTTTCCTTTCCATATTTCCTTGTATGCCTTCATTAGTCCAATAAGTCGCAGAAAAGTAGGATGTAAAATTACATTTCATTGTGTTTCGAATCTTCCACCCTTTAATTGTTTCCGACCATGTTCTTTTAACAATCCAAAACAATGTCAAGAAGTGTAAAACAAAGTCAAGGAGTTTGAAAAAAATTTTCACCAAGATGCACATAAATTGAAATGAATATCTTTTGTAGTGATAATTGGATCATTCGAGATCTCTTGAAATCTTCCTGATTGCATCTCAAACCAGATATTATTCCAAAGTTAAAACCTAATTCCAATTAAGCGTTACTAAGTGCAGATGTGAAAGGCATCCTGATATGGTTTCAGGCGTTTCCAATTTTTGGAACCTTGACTATTTGTGACAAGCGTATTTTTGGTTCCAATTACAATTAATGCAGTCACCAGACCGTAAAATGAAAAGCCAAAATTTGGCGCAAAAAATTCCCTTAATGTAGCCTGTAGCTATTTTCTTTCAATGCAGATAGAATGAAGATTTAAACAGCATCGAAGTTGTTGAAATGCACTTAAAACAACGTTACTGTATTGAAACTAAGTCAGGCATTGTATTCTGGGTAAAAAAATAACGTTCTGCTTCACGGACCTTGACTTCTCTTTTCCTTTCTATCCAATTTCTTATTGTACGCGATGTTTTTTCATGACATTGTAAGGAATGTATTAATTGTCTTACTTTGTTACTCGTAGCCGTTGTAAAATTAACGCCTCAACGAAGATAAATAAAATATAGGAATTAGGATTTGATATAGTCAAGATAGCATAACTAATAATTCAGTTTTTTTGCGAAATTTGAAGATTATTATTTTGAAACAAATGTCATCTTTTGAACTTAGGTCTTGGATGGCAAGCAGCTTTAAATGATTTTCACTGAAGATTAATGCATTAGTTCCCACAAATCAAAAAAACGACAAATTTGTCAATCTTAAAGTGATTGTAAAGAGATTTTCAAAAATTCTTATGTGTATCGAAGACACTAAAACTAACTGTTTGATGACATCACTAATAATCGCGAAATATGCTTGTTTCACATAAGGCCTTCATTGTAAGTGACATCATCAAACACTTAGTTTTAGTAGAATAGCAAGATATATAAACCAAGTACCGGTTTTAATGAACATTTTGGCGAAACATTGTTAGCAACTATTGAACTTATCACATGAGGAAGTATATCAATCATAAGTGAGTAAGTATTTCATAATGAAAAGGTGGTATCAGGTGTTTAGAAGAGTAAGCATACCCTGCCTGGAACCACAAACATCTGATTGAAAATCGAAATGATGCAAATTGATACTATCAGTGTCCCTGATACACATGAAAAATTAAAAAATACTCTTGACAATACCCTTAATATACAATAAAAATTTGATTGAAAAACAAGGAAAATGTCAAACCTGATACTATGGTGTCTTGTGGTAGGATTATCCAGTGTCTTGGTGATATATCCATCAATAAAACATTACCAATCCAAACTACTAGTTTGGTTTTGGTGATACAACAAGCTGGTGAAAAGCAGCATTCCATGATTCTGGTGGACATTGCTAAATATGGTGTTTTCATATTTGAAGAGCTAGAAAAAGGAAACAAAATGAATGGAGTTTTACTTCCTACTTTTCTGCACTATGTTGGCTAATAAAGACAGGCTATGCCATACAAGTGTAATGTGAGGCATGAGCCTGCTCTTTTTCGATTTCCAACTGTCGAGGAATCTTTAATGTGCACAGCCTGCAGCATAGTACAGGGCCGCAGAATTTCTTTTCCTATTTCTAGATGTCTTTTCTATATATGGCAGTGTCTATTTTTAACTTTCAAACACGGATAATTCTGGACACACATGAATCTGAAGGCTCAAATTTCGAGTGTGAGCTGTGAACACTATTACTGATTCACCAAGGTAAAAAATTCCCTTTTCTGAGACTAAAGTATGATTGGCAAAAGAAATGGTGCATCTGTCCCTTTAAAATCAGTAGCCTACAGTCAAAAGAGCAACCAGTTGAGATACTGTGTTTACAATAAAGTCCTTTAAAAAAAAATGGCATAGAACCCCAATCAAATTCCCTTCCATGCATTCCTAGTTCTTTGTTCCTGATTATCATTCTGACTGGTCAATTTAACCCAATGTCAAGTCATAATTAACATGTCCGCCTGTCTTGACAACGGCATCAGATATTTTATGTTAAGATCAGATTGGAATTACGTCTGTTCTGGCGGACATTTTGAAGCTGAAGATATTGACATTGTATTATTAGTAGATTAACATGTTTACTGGGGCAGACTTGAAGTGCTCCTTTCTGCGACATTAATTGGACCTTTCCACCAGCAATTCCTTTTCAAGTGCTTGAGAGTTACTGTTCTTGATTATGACAGAAATCATAGTATTTAAAAAGGACTTTTGTTTCAATGATATTTTTTTTTTGTCTTGAAATCGTAGATTATCACCATTTTGTTCTTCTATCATTAAGCAAATATTGTCCATGGCAATTTCTCCAGATGGCTTGATTTGAATTTGGCATCTTAATTGCTATATTGTAAGATAATGCACAGTTCATCTTTAATTTTGAAGAGTTCAAATTGTTCAAATATTGTAATAGTTCTCTGATGGTTGGTGGTCTGTCTTGCAATGCGTGACTGTGCTATAAAGTTATTGTAAAAAAAGTTAAATAAAAAAGAACGATTTGAGATACAGGACATAGCATAGCATAGCACATCATAGCATAACATTTTTACATCCTACTTTTCTGCACCGTATTGGCTAATGAAGATGGGCAACGCCATGCAGGATGCAAGGAGGCAAATTTTGCCAGGACAGCAGCATTTGCCCGCTCTTTTTCGATTTCCAACTGTCAAGGGATCTATGAAAAGAAGACAGAAGACTACTAAATAATACCGGATGGCAATAATTTGGATTGTTTATGACCATAAGTTTTCATGTAATATCAACTAATTTTATAAGGGCTCCGTGTTACATTACAAACTTACAGATTATGTTACCTTGGTTAGGTCACATGACCATTTTTTATTGTACTATAAAAAAGAAACGACAACCATTTTTGACATTATGCATTATTGGGTATCAAGTTTTCTGTCAAAATAGTAGTTTTGTCTCTTCCCCCAGCTTATTTATGAGGTTGAAGTCGTGAAGTTTTGATATTTTAGACTTGCCAATATCCTAAAATGATTACTCATTGAAGATTGTCTGGTTAGTTTTCTGAAAGGGCAGACCTAGAGCTGCAGAAGTCAAAATCATAAAGTATTGAGCATAGGTTGTTTGGATGTCAAATTTACAGAACCAGGGTTTGTTTTATAAATTTGAAGAACAAATGACTCATAATTAAACTAAATATTTAAGTATGTGAGCCGACTTAAAGGGGCATTCTGCTTTTTTTTAAGGTCAAAATTTTTTTGCTCAATTTTGTGAAAACTATACAGAAAAATGCAGAGGAATATGTCCTGAAAAGATTAAACTAAAAAAATCCAGGCATCGACTTTGCAACGCCAAAACTGTTTAAAAAATTTAAATGTTTGTTATTTTTTTTGGAAGGCGTAAGAAAACAACTTACAGATTTAAGTAAAATAAACACTTAATTTATAATATCAAGCCATTATAAAGCCAAACACCAAGCCTAGGTCAAACTGCTTAATTTAGTATTCTCTGTTTTTAATTAGCCCTTTTAAAACAAATTCAGTTTGATCATGTAGATACATAGATATAAATAACATACTTTAGATATATTATAATATATAATAATTTTGGATAATGAAAATTTTGCATACTGCTCTTTACATGAAGTTTTTAAGAATAAAAGGACCCATTACAAGAACAAGAAAAGTATATGCAGATCTGTTCCTTTAAAAAATAGCATGTGGGACAGCTTCTTTAATCTTACACAACCTGAGGAATGTATATTATTATAAGCTTAGAATATCTATTCTGAGTAGTGTCATTTGACCCCATTCTTTTTTTTGCCACCTAACCCACAATTAGCAGATGACACATAAAATAAATTGAGTGGAATAAAAGGGATCTAAAATGTATTTGAAATGTAATGTAATAGGGGTCAAAGGTTAGCGTAAACCCAATATTTTAATGTCAGAGGATTACTGTGAAATGTTTTCTTATATCTAGTTTAAAAATTATTTAACTCAGATTTTTAAACGTAAAATTGATGATGAAGAATTAAAATAAAAATCCATTCCGTCAATCAAAAACTTCGTCCAAGGAATGGCAAAATGGGGAGTAAAAGTTGTATAGTAGTGGACTCCTATAAGAGAAGTACTATCAGGTGTTCTAAAAAGAGTAAACATGATCTGCTTCTAGCGCCACTACAATATAGGTCAACATCATGAGATATAACCAGATCAATTCAATATTCAAACAAATATGCCAAAATGCAAAAAGCAGATTTATATTATTTATAAAAGAGTTCTCTATAAAAAAAGGAAAGAAAAAACCATATTCTTGTTGTCGAGGGGAGTGATGGGGGTTAAATCATCACACCAAAGCTTCAAATTAATAGATTTAATAATCAACAAAAAACCTTAAAATGGGTTTAAACGTTAACCGCAGTTAAGGTGTAGCACCTTACCACCAAGGGTTATATAAAGGGAATCTATACTGAAAGCTATCCTAGGTTCCAAATCCAAGGTACACTCTTCAAAAGTGTATACTTACAATAAATGAAAACTATAAAACTAATTGAAGAAACTTCAATTACACCATATTACACAAAATACAATACTGAATGACAGAACAAGCCATCCTACATATTCAAACTATAAAGACAGAATGACCACAAAGACATAAGGAAAATACAACTCAGGGGGTCATTACAGCTCAGATGAACAAATGTAAACACCAAGATGAATAAAGATCAGAAACAGAGAAAAGATATAGAAAGGTAGAAAAGGCAGTGAAGTGTAACTGTTACTTTAATACTGTGAACTGAAAACAACTAATTACAATTAAAACCAGTTTAATTACACCCTTCAACAATAATTAAGGACACCAGGTCCTTGAGGATCCTGTTCAATTTATGGGCTTCTGTTGCATAGCAATGTCAGTTAGAACCTTTGATTTTTTTTCTGGTGTCATTTGCTTGGTTACATCAAAACTATTGGTGGTCGTGGGATCTTATTGCAGTCACCTTGTGAAAAGTCTGGTGAACTTGACTAACCCCTGTCAGTGATGCAGGTAAGAGGGGCTGACTGGAAAAAGTGTCTAGTTGTTCGGATGGGACAATAAACCGAGGTCGCGTGTACTACAGGCTGTGCATGTTAAAGATCCCTCGACAGTTGGAAATTGAAAAAGAGCAGGCTAATGCCGCTTTCCTGACAAAATTTCCCTAAATGCACTTTGCGTGGCGTTGCCGGTCTTTATTAGCCCACAAGGTGCAGAAAAGTAGGATGTAAAACTCCATTAATTTCATTTTCAAAAATGGTCATCAGAAAGAACTAGATAATTTGCATATACAGATGGTCTTGAACTTCCTACAAAATGACACATATTCTAATTTCTTCAATTTGTGATAACATTAATATTCATCTTTTAAAGATGGGTTTCCTTATTCTTTTAGCGTCAAATTAAGCAAACTTAACAATATCATTATGTTGTTATTGCATATAATTAAGAGTTTTAACCAATCATAAATGTCCATGTATGTACAGTCTGGATAGAAAAATACTTTTGACCTTTCTTGATCAGCCACTCATTGGAATTCTACTGGTAATTCTCTTCTAATTTAGCTAATTATGAATTAATTATGGACATGTGAGATAAACTGGTATTTTTCCAAGTCATTAGAACACCTCTACTTTCTATTCATATAAGTATTAGCATTTTCATAAATGAAAATAAGGGAACCAATCTTTAAGTGCAATGAATAACTGGTCTATCTCTCTGATAACTTGATATCTGTTGAATTTGAAATTCCAATTTCTACAATTTGTTCTTCACATAAATTACATAAAAGAAACACTAATGAGTTACAGAAAAAAAATGAAATGCATGGAGTTTTACATCCTACTTTTCTGCACCATGTGGGCTATTGAAGATGGGCAATGCCATGCAGGGTGCAATGAGGGAAATTTTGTCAGGACAGTGGCATTATCTTGCTCTTTTTCAATTTCCAAAAGGGATCTTTAACACACACAGTGATTAGTTTATTGTCCAATCCAAACGACTTGACTCTTTTTCCACATTAGCCCCTCTTACCTACATCACTGACATGTAGTGACTATAAAAGGTTATGTAACCTTTATCGTAAACTTTTGGCTGTAAAAAATTAACAGATGGATTTTTTTTAATTAAAACTTTCAGATACATTATGGGATACATTTCTAAAGATTTTGGTTTATAGTTTCCACAAATTTGAGCAAAAATTTTTTCGACCTACAAAAAAAGCGAAATGTCCATTTAAGTTTCTTGAAAAAATCTGCAGAAAGTCTGTGGAATATATTTTTTTCTAGTGCAGGTAAAGGTCAAAGGTTAAATGATAAAGAAAGTTTATTTATTGAAGAATGAAACAGGTCGTTAGTTATGTTCTTATCATTAACTTCAATTATTTATTCACCAATCTGAATCAATTGTGACATGTAATAGATAATACTGGCAGTGTTTATGATCTTTCTCTAGTGTAACTGACATCTTTAATATCAGTGGTTTTAATCTTCACTAGGTCTTTTCTAGTTGACTGGTAATCCTTGAGTCAATTCCCTACTCCTGTCAAATAGGTTTGAACTAGGCAACATACACTTTCTGAGGTCTATTCTAGAAATCTACATGGTTTGCCTTATTTTTCAGTGTCAAATTCAGGATTTATAATATAAAACAAGTTTGATAGTTGTCTCTAATAATTTTATCGTCTGCAAGACAGACCTTCATAATCCAATCAGATTCATTTTCCTTTTAATTGCATGATCCACAACAACCGACTGTAGAAACCTCGAGTGCCTGTGCACGTCGGCAAAACGCCTGTCAAGACTCTAGCTGGTGAAAAAAATCTCTGAACAAGATCACTTGTGTGCTGGCACCTTTAGAAAATTAGCAAGTAAAAAATGGAGTCAAAACTTAATTGGCACTTAAATTTTATGTGTTTTATGTATCATCAAAATAATTATTTTACCTATTAATTCAGTGGTTAGGGAAGAATTCACAGCATGCAGACAATTCCAGCTGTGTTGAGAAAGATAAAGACCTACCCTTCCACAGACTTCTGACATTTTTTGGAACTGGTATCTAATCTTGCTGCCATATTTTACACTCCCAGTCAATTTACATGAAGTTAGTAGGAGGGAAATTAATGATTATTAATTTTGGTGAAAAATCATCATAAATTCCACTTGGAATTATCAGAACACCTGCCAGGATTCCTGATAATATTATATTAGTTAAAGACTTTACTAAATTCAAAAGATAGCATGAAGTAGGTTGACGTTTCGTCATTTGTATAGCAATGTCACTAAAGGCCAAATGATGGCCACGAAAAAGATGTGAACAGAATGGATGAATTTTGTGTAATGTAAACAGGCAAGCATTCTCAGATCCTTTTCCACCTCAAGGAAGTATTAATAGGCAATATTGTCAAGTCGTTGGGATGGGACAATAAACCGAGGCCCGGTGTACACGTTAAAGATCCCTCGACAAAATCTTCTTCAAATCAACAAAGATTGATTCATTTACAGTGTCTTTGTACAAAATCAAAAATATAAATATTTTGGTACGTTTTTGGCACCTCAAAATTGTCAGAAATGAGTACTCTGGGTCTTCAATTTTTCAAATTTTCTGAATACAGATCATTCCTGGCAATGGAGCTGCTTCTTTTAAACTCTTTCAAAATAATTGTGCCATTGTATGTCAACTCTTTGTTTACTTTAGTTGAATAAGTCAGAAGTGACAGAAATTCTTGGGATTTCTTAAATGTTGTGAGATTGTGCCAATTCTTATCTTCATGATAAAAGAGGTAGAAAAAAAAAAAGGGAGATAAACCGTTTCGTAAATGTTCAAAGTGATATTTTTAACTGTAAACCATTTATCTATGAATGTCTTCGGGTCCATAGAAATATAAAGTTCAGTGATTTTACATTTAAAAAAGACACACTTTCCTTCCAGAAAATTCATGTGTAAATGACCCAGTCTACTTTCTAACTGAAAACCCCCTCTATTAAATCATGTTTACAAAAAAATATAACTTTTCCAGTGGTTAACATTTTCATCAACCCAAAGACAATCTAAGATTCTCAGTTGTATTTTGTAGTTGATATTTCAATTCATATAGAAATGATTGTCAAAATTCAATTCAGAAAACAAAGCAAAGTACAAAGTTTTTTTTAATTTTTTCTATTATTTTTATGAGAATTGAAATAGCAGCCTCAAAATGGTATTGTTAGTCTTAGAATGTCTTTGCTTTTATAAAAATATAAACATAAGCACACATTATGTCTTCAAAATTTGTTTTTACAGAGGACAATTTTCAGTCATTTATTTGTGACTTTTTGGGGTTGAAATTTCATTTCCACGTAATGACTTTTAGCAATAAATCACGCTACGTATCTTATTTTGTGAGTCACTATTTTTTGTAAAAATCGTGGTTCTTTGAAGGAATTGTCACTAGTTATAATGAATTGATATTAAAGATAAATACTAAGAGAAGTTAATTATACCACTGGGTATCTATTCAACAAGGTGAGGGATTCCTAAAAAAAATCAAAACAAACCAATTTTAATTATTTTGTAAAATATCTGAGGAAACGTCTATTACATAACAAAAAAAATTTCTGTTTTTTAATTTTGATGAAATTCGATGTTGAATCCTTATATGCACAAATATAGGTTACATTACTACACGGTATAGAAAAAATTCTAGAAACATTTTGCTTAGCTCAGAAGTGAAAATCTTGCTACTCCAGAAACATAAAGGATGCTATTTTCCTAAATCCAATTTTTGAAGGAGCTTGGCTTTAAACTTCTAATTTGTCCAGTCAAAGCAGAAATCAAAGTTTTCACAAATCTCAGTGTATATGGACTCACTCCACTAAAACATTTTATGCAAATGATTGTATAGTCCAGGCTATTTTTAGAAATATTCTTTCTCTCTCCTTTTTGGGGTTTTTGCATGCCTATTTTTGGGTAAAATTTGGTCTAGATTTGGAATTTGATGTCTGAAATTGCATTATCTTTCAGATTTGGTTAGATGATGACAGACCTAAAGGCGGAAGGCTAATTCTAAAAATAGTCGTTTTTCTATACTTATTTACAAATCAAACATTGTACACGAAAATAGGTGACGCATTCTGCCGCCGTTGCCGAGTTGGTTGCTCATGAAATATGGGTCAAAGTGAAGGATTCATAAAGAAAATTGAAACAAACCAATTTCAATTATTTTGTAGAATATCTGAGGAAACATCTAAGACACAAAATTTTTTTTTTCGTTTTTATAACTTTGACGAAATTCGGTGTTGAATCCTTATCACCACTGTAATGAATTTTTTAGGAGACATTGAGAATTGGTCAGGCTTTCATTCGACATATTGGAAAGCTTTCAACGAGATTTCTGGAAAAAGTTATAGAAGGTTGAATTTCGTGTTTTAACATGGGAAGAGATGGCAAATGAATAAGTGGGGTGAGTCCCATAGAGTTATATAGAAACTATTATATAACTCTATGGTGAGTCCATATAAAATTGAAAAAAAAAATCACTCACCTCAAATTCAGTTTTCACAGAAGACTTTTTACTGAACGAAGGGAGGCAACTTCATTATTAAGATTTATTTTGTTACTACAAACTACATTTCTGTATTTATATTTAAGGAATGCGCAAAACCAATGTCAAGTGAACACCTTATGAAGTACAAAATGTAGATTGTGGACTGCTGACTTGCATGGCAGGTAGACCGAAACATTTGCCGCTTTTCCGGCCTCTGATAACTATTTTGAAAGTTGTAGGTTGGTGTAGAGACAGAAAAACCAGGTGCATATGTGTGCAAAATTTCAGCTTTGTAGCTTGGTAACTTTTCAAAATAAAATTTATTTGAGTCTAAGCACATTTGGTGCAGTAGTCCCTTGTAACTAAAAAAATCTATTTTTTTCCCTAATTGTTTTTAATTGGGTTTTAAGTGTTTTACCGACTCCCTGGGGTCTAATTAGTAGGAAAAACCCAAAACATGGGCCAAATCGGTTTATTTGGCAAAGTTTGCTATTGCACGTTTTCTGTCTATATGGCCTATAAGAACCGAATATCGACAACTTTTCCACGGCTAACTTTTTCCCTATGGGAGATTTCTCTGTTCTGTTTTTTTCCACATGTGTAGGGGGCCCAGGTGCATATGTGTGCAAAATTTCAGCTTTGTAGCTTGGTAACTTATCAAAATAAAAATTTATTTAAGTATAAGCACATTTCGTGCAGTCGTCCCTGTAACTAAAAACATTCAATTTTTTTCTCTAATTGTTTTTGATTCGGTTTTAAGACTTTTTCCGAGTCCCTGGGGTCTAATTAGTAGGAAAAACCCAAAACATGGGCCAAATCGGTTTATTTGGCAAAGTTTGCTATTACATGTTTTCAGTCTATATCGCCTATAACAGCCGAATATCGGCAACTTTTCCGGGGCTAACTTTTTCCCTATGGGAGATTTCTCTGTTCTGCTTTTTCCACATGTGTAGGGGGCCCAGGTGAATGTGTGCCAAATTTCAGTTTTGTAGCTTGGTAACTTTTCAAAATAAAAATTTATTTGTGTATAAGCACATTTCGTGCAGTAGTCCCTTGTAACTTAAAAAAATTCTATTTTTTTCTATAATTGTTTTTAATTGGGTTCTAAGTGTTTTTCCGATTCCCTGGGGTCTAATTAGTAGGAAAAACCCAAAACATGGGCCAAATCGGTTTATTTGGCAAAGTTTGCTATTGCACGTTTTCCGTCTATATGGCCTATAAGAGTCGAATATCGGCAACTTTTCCGGGGCTAACTTTTTCCCTATGGGAGATTTCTCTGTTCTGTTTTTTCTACATGTGCAGGGGGCCCAGGTGCATATGTGTGCAAAATGTCAGCTTTGTAGCTTGGTAACTAATCAAAATAAATTTATTTGACTTTAAGCGCATTTCGTGCAGTCGTCCCTGTAACTAAAAACATTCTATTTTTTTTCTGTAATTGTTTTTAATTCTGTTTTAAGTGTTTTTCCGAGTCCCTGGGGTCTAATTAGTAGGAAAAACCGAAAACATGGGCCAAATCGGTTTATTTGGCAAAGTTAGCTATTGGACGTTTTCCGTCTATATGGCATATAAGAGTCGAATATCGACAAATTTTCCGGGTCTAATTTTTTCCCTATGGGAGATTACTCTGTTCTGTTTTTTCTAAATGTGTAGGGGGCCCAGGTGCATATGTGTGCAAAATTTCAGCTTTGTAGCTTGGTAACTTTTCAAAATAAAAATTTATTTGTGTATAAGCACATTTCGTGCAGTAGTCCCTTTTAACTAAAAAATCTATTTTTTTCTCTAATTGTTTTTAATTGGGATTTAACTGATTTTTCCGACTCCCTGGGGTCTAATTAGTAGGAAAAACCCAAAACATGGGCCAAATCGGTTTATTTGGGAAAGTTTGGTATTGGACGTTTTCCGTCTATATGGCCTTTAAGAGCCAAATATCGGCAACTTTTCCATGGCTAACTTTTTCCCTATGGGAGATTACTCTTTTCTGTTTTTTCTAAATGTGTAGGGGGCCCAGGTGCATATGTGTGCAAAATTTCAGCTTTGTAGCTTGGTAACTTTTCAAAATAAAAATTTATTTGTGTATAAGCACATTTCGTGCAGTAGTCCCTTGTAACTAAAAAAATCTATTTTTTTCCCTAATTGTTTTTAATTGGGTTTTAAGTGTTTTTCCGACTCCCTGGGGTCTAATTAGTAGGAAAAACCAAAAACATTGGCCAAATCGGTTTATTTGGGAAAGTTTGCTATTGCACGTTTTCCGTCTATATGGCCTATAGGAGCGGAATATCGGCAACTTTTCAGGGCCTAACTTTTTCCCTATGGGAGATTTCTCTGTTCTGTTTTTTCCCACATGTGTAGGGGGCCCATGTGCATATGCGTGCAAAATTTCAGCTTTGTAGCTTGGTAACTTTTCAAAATAAAAATTTATTTGTGTATAAGCACATTTCGTGCAGTAGTCCCTGTAACTAAAAACATTCTAATATTTTCTGTAATTGTTTTTAATTGGGTTTTAAGTGTTTTTCCGACTCCCTAGGGTCTAATTAGTAGGAAAAACTCAAAACATGGGCTAAATCGGTTTATTTGGCAAAGTTAGCTATTGGACGTTTTCCGTCTATATGGCCTATAAGAGCCGAATATCGGCAACTTTTCCAGGGCTAACTTATTCCCTATGGGAGATTTCTCTGTTCTGTTTTTTTTCCACATGTCTAGGGGGCCCATGTGCATATGCGTGCAAAATTTCAGCTTTGTAGCCTGGTAACTTTTCAAAATAAAAATTTATTTGTGTATAAGCACATTTCGTGCAGTAGTCCCTTGTAAGTAAAAAAAATCTATTTTTTTCCCTAATTGTTTTTAATTCGGTTTTAAGTGTTTTTCCGAGTCCCTGGGGTCTAATTAGTAGGAAAAACCCAAAACATGCCCAAATCGGTTTATTTGGCAAAGTTAGCTATTGGACGTTTTCCGTCTATATGGCCTATAAGAGCCGAATATCGGCAACTTTTCCTGGCCTAACTTTTTCCCTATGGGAGATTTCTCTGTTCTGTTTTTTTCTAAATGTCTAGGGGGCCCATGTGCATATGCGTGCAAAATTTCAGCGCTGTAGCTTGGTAACTTTTCAAAATAAAAATTTATTTGTGTATAAGCACATTTCGTGCAGTAGTCCCTTGTAAGTAAAAAAAATCTATTTTTTTCCCTAATTGTTTTTAATTCGGTTTTAAGAGTTTTTCCGAGTCCCTGGGGTCTAATTAGTAGGAAAAACCGAAAACATGGGCCAAATCGGTTTATTTGGCAAAGTTAGCTATTGGACGTTTTCCGTCTATATGGCCTATAAGAGCCGAATATTGTCAACTTTTCCGGGGCTAACTTTTTCCCTATGGGAGATTTCTCTGTTCTGTTTTTTTTACATGTGTAGGTCGCCCAGGTGCATACGTGTGCAAAATGTGAGCTTTGTAGCTTGGTAACTAATCAAAATAAATTTATTTAAGTTTAAGCACATTTCGTGCAGTCGTCCCTGTAACTAAAAACATTCTATTTTTTTTCTGTAATTGTTTTTAATTCTGTTTTAAGTGTTTTTCCGAGTCCCTGGGGTCTAATTTGTAGGAAAAACCGAAAACATGGGCCAAATCGGTTTATTTGGCAAAGTTAGCTATTGGACGTTTTCCGTCTATATGGCATATAAGAGTCGAATATCGACAAATTTTCCGGGTCTAATTTTTTCCCTATGGGAGATTACTCTGTTCTGTTTTTTCTAAATGTGTAGGGGGCCCATGTGCATATGTGTGCAAAATTTCAGCTTTGTAGCTTGGTAACTTTTCAAAATAAAAATTTATTTGTGTATAAGCACGTTTGGTGCAGTAGTCCCTTGTAAGTAAAAAAATCTATTTTTTTCCCTAATTGTTTTTAATTGGGATTTAACTGATTTTTCCGACTCCCTGGGGTCTAATTAGTAGGAAAAACCCAAAACATGGGCCAAATCGGTTTATTTGGGAAAGTTTGGTATTGGACGTTTTCCGTCTATATGGCCTTTAAGAGCCAAATATCGGCAACTTTTCCATGGCTAACTTTTTCCCTATGGGAGATTACTCTTTTCTGTTTTTTCTAAATGTGTAGGGGGCCCAGGTGCATATGTGTGCAAAATTTCAGCTTTGTAGCTTGGTAACTTTTCAAAATAAAAATTTATTTGTGTATAAGCACATTTCGTGCAGTAGTCCCTTGTAACTAAAAAAATCTATTTTTTTCCCTAATTGTTTTTAATTGGGTTTTAAGTGTTTTTTTTCCGACTCCCTGGGGTCTAATTAGTAGGAAAAACCCAAAACATGGGCCAAATCGGTTTATTTGGCAAAGTTTGCTATTGCACGTTTTCCGTCTATATGGCCTATAAGAGCGGAATATCGGCAACTTTTCAAGGGCTAACTTTTTCCCTATGGGAGATTTCTCTGATCTATTTTTTCCCACTTGTGTAGGGGGCCCAGGTGCATATTTGTGCCAAATTTCAGCTTTGTAGCTTGGTAACTTTTCAAAATATAAATTTATTTGTGTATAAGCACATTTCGTGCAGTAGTCCCTTGTAACTAAAAAAAATCTATTTTTTTCTCTAATTGTTTTTAATTCGGTTTTAAGTGTTTTTCCGGGTCCCTGGTGTCTAATTAGTAGGAAAAACCCAAAACATGGGCCAAATCGGTTTATTTGGCAA